>NC_136493.1:34261352-34283852 GCF_053919585.1 Euprymna scolopes | reverse complement strand
TTGTTTATTGGAGTGAGTGATTTAATGTATCCGTGTCGTGGGGAAGTTTCTGGAACGGCTATTACGTCCTGGACGCAGCAACCAACTCTCACAATAAACGATGCAAATATCCCATTTAGATCAAGGTGTTGATATGTCGTCTGCTTGACAGGTCTTGCATCAAGTTCTTGGCGCTATTACTGGCATAGACCGTTTTGTTGGAATTGGATACATATAAGCATTGTAATCTACAATATAAATATCACACGTCTGTTTAAATGTATGTATGGATATATGTATGTATGTTTGTCTGCCTAAAACTTTCCACAGAGGCAACGGATTTTCACGAGATCTATATCGTTTTGGAGTTCGACCCTTCGGACAACAAATGTCGAAAAATTGGCCATAAATATTAATTTCTTCACACTCAACTGGGCATTTTTCTACAGGGAGGGGTCGTTTTTTCGCCGATATTTTCAAAAGTCAGTCCCTCTTTTCGATTGACTAGCCTTAATTTAAACATTCGTCACTTCCGGTTTTGCGATGGTCACAACAGCAAAGACGTCACTTTCTTTTCACATTCTCTTCCTTCTATGTGGTACAGGTTCGAGCCTGCCTGCCTGCCTGCCTACTACCATTTTTTTTTTTTTGCTCAACACACACCTCAAAACACTCTGGCATCACCAGGCACCACAACAGCAAAGACGTCACTTTCTTTTCACATTCTCTTCCTCCTACATGGTACAGGTTCGAGCCTGCCTGCCTACTTCCATTTTTTTTTTTTTGAACAACACACACCTCAAAACACTTTGGCATCGCCAGGCACCCAGGCTAGTCATGAATAAACGATGTATTTTTAATTTAAATAGAAATATTTTTTGTTTTTATTGTCGCTTCATCCCAAACAAGGCGCAGGGCCACTTAGTCATGAGGGGCTACTATTTGGGACCAGATTTGCAGGGATACTATTTAGGGAGTTGGGCAGTGAGATGTCTGTTCACATTACACTTGAATTTCTACATGTCAGTACAGTCAGGGAAACAAGAATCCGGGAGGGAATTCCAAACAAAATGCAGCAGTCCTAGGGGAAAAGCTGTTAGAGTAGCTTATTTATTTTGATTTCAAAAAGGAGTATATTTTAAACTCAAGATTTAACCTTTCCAACCAAACGAGACGGAGATCGGATTCCAAATGTTTGTGACCGCCACTAATAATATTAATATTCCAACTGTGGAACAAATCTTCACTAGTGGTGATAAAAAAATAAGAGGGGGAAATAGAAATACATGCATCTGCATTAATAATAAAGGGACACAAAGAAAGAATACAATAACTATCAGTATTTTCAGTTCAACATATATTGGATAATAGTTTGAATAGGTCCACTGCCTTCGACCTTTAATCATTAACTTGAGGTCCCTGATTTTATAAACAATCTGTCAAACCAAAGCAAATTTACTCCAAAAAGTTGTTGAAATGCTTTAAAAAGTGGTAGTCGGTAGGTGAGAGATCTGGAGAGTATGGCGAATGAGGCTGATTTTCATAGTCCAATTTGTTCAACTTCTGCAGGGTCGGCTTAGCAATATGTGGTCAGGCGTTGTCTTGTCATAGAGGAGAATTGGGCCTTTTCTGTTGACTAATGCTGGGTATTGTTGTCGAAGTTTCTGGTGCATTTCATCCATTTGTTGACAATACTTCATTGCCGTAATCGTTTTGCCTGCAGTCACAAAACTGTAATGAATGAGATCGGTCACAGACCAACAAATAGTCAACATAACCTTCTTTTGATGTAACTGGTTTCGGGAAGTACCGTAGAGCTTCATCGACATCTAACCACTGAGCTAGTTCAATTACTGTATAAAAAAAGTGATACCCTTTGCACATCTCTGCAGATTCTGTCCCATTGCGTCCCATTGAAGAGACGTTGCGAACCTGTTTCTGCTCTATCGCTATTTTCATGGCAAGTACTCATCTGAGCTTCAATCTATGCCTCCCCCCCCCGTGTAAAACTTTTACAAAAAGCACTTGTTAAGCTACAACCAATATCAACAATTTCCACCAACTCTCTATTCGGGTCTAAATCTAAGCACAAATTCCATGAACAAAGCTTCTTTCCTAGAACTGCCCACCTGTGAAATTCCATTCTGCTAGTCTGCTTTCCAGCTGACTACACTATGGTCGTCTTCAAGTGCAATGTAAACAAGTTCTTGTTGAGCTGTCCCCTTAAATAGGCAAATCAAACCCAATTTCCACCACTAACGATTATTACACTTTTGTCCCGGTGACCTCTGTACACTCATTTACTCTTATCCTCGAGTGGTTTTCGAGCCTTGATAAATGGTGACTCCTTTGGAAAAAATAGGTCATAGAATACACTGCATAAAAATAGCAATTTAAAAAAGATACAAGAGGGGAGATTGTAATTCAAAGGAGTCGTTATTTACTTACCTCACCATGAGCGCAGAGTGAGACACAAAATCATTGTTTTAATGTGGAGAAAATCCAGCTCCACAAAGCGGGGTATAATGGTATATTTTGTTTCAAGGTGTTTCATATAACAGAATGATAAAAGAAAAACATGATGTAGGCCATAGATATATTTAGATATAAAATGTATCTTTTTTTTTTAATTACATTTTCATCCCAAACAAGGCACATTGCCACTTTGATGTAGGGGGCTACTATCAGGGACATAAGCTACAGGAGTACTATGTAGGGAGTTGGACAGCAAGATGTCGGTTCACGTTACACTTGAACATCTGCATGTCAGTACAGTTGGGGGAGCAGGGACCCAGAAGGGAATGCCAAAGTCTAGGGGTTCTGGGGAAGAAACTACTGGAGTAGAAGCCTCTCTTACATCTAGAGATCTCAACTGTGAAGGGGTGGGATTTTGCTGCTTGTCGGGTTTGTCGGGGGTACTTACGTCGAGGGGGTACAAGTGCTTGCAGTTCGTCAGAGCATTTACCGTTAAAGTGCTTGTAGAACAGGCAGAGGGATGCTACATTTCGTCGATGGGACAGAGGCTAAAGCTTAGATCTCTTTTTTTTTCTATTGCAACAGATGAGAGGATTAATGTCATCATAATGATTTCTTATGAAGAACATTTTTTATTTTAATTTTGTGTCTAAAATTTGTTGCAATAATATTTTATTGCCTCTGGGCATTGCAAATCTATGGCTTATTATAAATCTCAAGAAAGCTATATGTTATGCGAGATGGAAAGATTTAGAATGACAGGGGAAAATAAGAAAAAATACAAAATGGTAGATTATAAGTAGTCCATATACTTCTATAATTTTTTTTTTTTTTTTTTTTTGCATAAACAATGAATTAATTAAATCTGACAAGTGAAGGGTTCAATGACATATTCTGGTGGTTGGAGAAATATTTACACACTTATCTATTTTTTTTTTTTTTTTAATTTAAATTATTGAAGAAAAAAACTGTGCACTTGCAAAATACAGATGTATTAATGTTTTGAATGACATATTATAAACTTATGATTTTGTTGTTGCTTAAATATTATAAACTTCTGTTTTTGTTGTTGTTTTATTTTGCTCTCTCAGTGGTTTTCTTCCAAATAAAATAAAATTTTCAATTTAATGTACGTTCTATTTTTTCTCATAGAAATGACTCCAGACATAATAATATTTTTTTAAATATAATAAAATTGTGGTCATCTCTTTATCAACTAAGCCCCAACCCCCTTGTCCCATCACCGCACTGTGCCTGGTTTACAAATATTTTAATGGAACGTGCTCTGATGAACTCGTTGCACGTGTACCCTTCGAGATACATATCCCTAACAAACCTGCTTAGCAACAAAATCACACCCCTTCACTGTTAAGGTCCCTAAATGCCAGAAAGCTTTCTATTCTAATAGTTTCTTCCTTTGAACAACTAAGCTTTGGAATTCCCTTCCTGCTACCTGCTTCCCTGACTGTATTGATAGCAGAAGTTTAAATGTAATGTAAACCAACATCTTGTTAGTTTTTCCTAAGCATGGCCTTAAATAGTAGCCTCTTACGCCCAAGTGGCTATATGCGTTGTTAGAGGTGAAAGTGAATTAAAAAAAATTTTTTTTTTTAAATGATATCTCTGTTTATTCAGCTCGAAAAACATACAATGTTTACCGATGTAGTGGAAAATTTAAAATGGCGCCCGACTCTCTTTTTGACAGTTTGGAAAAAGGGGTTATAAATAAAAAACAACTAGACAAAATACAGTTAAAAACTCGCTCAATATCTTACTGTGACATAGGCTGATATATATTCAGTGGGTTTTTAACAGTATTTTGCATATTTTCTTTTTAATTTTTAACTCCTTTTCCCAAACTTACCGTGTCAAAGAGAGATTCGGGCGCCATTTTTAATTTTGCAATACATCGTAAAACACTGTATGTTTTTCAAGCAGAATAAACATGTTATATTGAATAAAAACACTAAAAACATATCCAGTTAGGTAGAAAAGTAACTTATCTTACCTTTGATAACATTTATTTGTTATATATTTGTTTTTTGACAACGTGTTCGAATCTGTTTTTCATCCCTTTTCTTTTTTTTTGCATTGTTTTTCCCCCCTTTTTCTGATGGTTTATCGTTCCGTTTTCTGTTTTTTGTAGCACGTTTACCGTTGTATGTTTTAGGAAAGTGCGGCTGTAGGATATTCTTTTACAACAAAGTTCTATGCTTATGCGGACTTATTACTACAGAGAACTATGCATTCTGGCATATTTCTCGAGGCATTTCAGTGTTGCATTAGTTCCCCTGTTTTCTAGTCGGTGATAGCTGATTTGGCGTTCTGACGAAACATTTTCCAACAGATATTTCGGCACTTATGCATGACAGTTACATGAGGCTAATGTTTGTATTTTAGTTTCAAGAACCGCCAACAGATGTCGCTTGTCAGGGGTCGATAACTCTTCCTTTTCTAAAAGTCAGTGCAAACTAAAATTATATTTTTATATATATTTATACAATCTTTCTGTATAAAAAAAAACAACAACAAAAATAACAAATTATTCTTAAACCTCTATAAATGTTTCATATTTTTAAAATTATATTTTGATACATTTTCATACAACCTTACCATAAAAAAAACAAAATTTCTAAAAATGATCTATAAATTTTTCGTGTTTTTCTCATATTTATTATTTTATTTTCAATTATGCATCACTCATTGAAAAAAATTATATTAATACATTAAAATTATATTTTGATACATTTTTTTATAGAATAAATGTTTCGATTTTCATATTTTTGTGTTATTTATTTTGTTATTATATATTTTTGTGTTATCGTAAACACCTGTTTACATTTGAGGTTCATATAATGGCCGCTAGATGGCAGTTCTCTTTCTAAGAACAGGGGTCGATAACTCGTCTCTGATGCTAATATGTAACTGTCATACAGAAGTGCCAATATTTTGATTAAAGAAATTTATTACATTATTATTATTATTATTTCTAGTAGCAGTAGTAGTATTTGTATTATTATTGTAAGTAGTTTGGCGTAATAATGATACTTTTTTGTAAGAATAAATATGTCTATTTACTTTTAAGAATGTTTCACATAAAAAATTAACAATTACAAGCAATAAATATTACACATTTATTAAATAAAAATAAGAATTGTTCACATTGTTCCACTTATTTTCATATAAAATGTTAATAATGAATAATAACAGATAATATTATAATATTACATTATACATAGTAAGTACTAATCCAGTACATAATATTGCCAAAGAATTTCAATAATACTAACCATAAATTCTTTCAATGAAAATCTGTTTAAAAATCATAATATTAATACTAATAATGTGAGTTAAAATATAATACTAATAATGTGATAAATTCCTTCAGTTAAAATATCTATTGGAAGATGTTTCGTCGTCAGGGACACCAAATCATCTATCACCGTCTAGAAAACAGGGGAGGTAATGCAAAAATATAATGTCCCGAGAAATATGCCGGAATATAGTGAGCACCGCATTTACTATTATCTTGTTTCTGCAATTAGTAATGTCTTATTAATCTCCGTCTCTCCATTACACACACACACACACACACACACACACACATATATATTCCCTAACTGCAATAAAACTTTGTTTACTTCATGACAGGGACCCAAGACGAATGAGTGTTTTTATATATATTTCATTCACTCCTCAGGCATTTCGGCACAGCAGAACTGGAGTGAATCTTGGCTTGTGGTTTCTCTATTCACCTCCCTCATGGGGAGACTCTCTTAACCCATCTTGCTTGTTTGGCGTCTCAAATCCAGCTCAAACTATGCTTGGGCAAACCAGAACACGTTACACATGACATGTCACCTCCGGTCCTCAATCGAATGCTTCTAGTGCAAACTCACCAGGTCACAGAGTTTGACATCTGTCAAAACATGACAATTCTAATTTCTGTAGTCCACTCGTCGTTAGATAGATCAATAATTGTATAGATAGACAGACAGGCATATAGACAGACAGATAGATAGATAGATAGATAGATAACAGACAACTAAATTCTTCTATACGGCTATTATCTAACACTACCGTGTTGCTTGTTTCTTCCGCTTGTATGTTGCAACTTTTTTTTTTGACAAAAAGTAAACAGAATTTTATCTGGCCATCATACTAGGATTAAGATGTAGTATATGTTTTGTTCTCAGGAGGACTGGTCTAATTTTCTAATTTTTGTCCCATTTAATTTCATCAATATATGACATTGAATGCACTACAACACAATTGCATCTCTCTCTCTTTCTTTCTCTCTCTCTTTCTTTCTTATCCCCTCTTTTCCATGTGGATTTTCTACTACAGAGAACTATATATAGTGAACACCGTATTCACTGCTATCTTGTTTCAGAGATTAGTAATACTCATAATCATTATAATCGTTCACTGTTGTTGTGTTCGTTGTTCTTTTTACTCTAATAAAAATCTTGTATCTTGTAAAGGGTTACAATATACAAAAAATTAAAGAAGTTACTCTGTACTTTCATAGAAAATGCTGATCTAGTAGTAGTATACTAGATTGTAGAGTTGGAGAAACGTACGAAATTATAGATAATTACGGTCTTCCATACAAAAAATATTCGATTTTCATGAATAAAAGCAAGCAGTGTACATACCCTTTCAACTCTTTTTTTTATATATGAGAACAAACACAAATACAGAAAAGTTGATAAATAAAAAAATGATGACACAAAAAGACAGAATAAAATTTGATTTTACAAGGAAGCTTATTATCAAGTTAGTGGATAGAATTATAGGTTATTTAGGCCGTTCTGTAATTATAAATGTCTTCATGAAGAAAATGATTGTTTTGTGTATTTTTGCACACACACACACACACACACACACACACACACACACACACTCTAAAAGTCTCAATATATTTCTTAAAAATCAATAGAAGAATGTTATACATTTACTAGTTGTTCGTAGCCGACATTGCCCGCGAGTTTTATTCTTATTTTGTTTTATTTTTGTTTTAGCAAATTATTTATTCGTTTTCCGTTTCAGGAACTCAAGTTGGATTTTTTTTTTTAATTTCGGCTGTGATAGTAATTAGTTACCGGTTTTTAGCAAGCCAAGATTAAAGAAGAATTAGTTGACCAAAGTAGAATTTATAAGTGATAATCCTTTTAGGTACGTAGTAATATTATTAAATATTTAAGACATCAGAAATCTATATAAATAAAATAGTAGATGTATGTATAGGTATGTGTAAATATTTAACCGATAAACTCTTAAACTACTAGCTGCATAACTCTGAAATTAACAGGGAATACTAATCATATACCAAGGATGGTTTATTATGAGTAAAATCATTGTTTGGATGGATGAACAACACATACAGAAATATGTCGGAAAGCTGAAATGCAAAATGTTCATTGCTAACATATTTCTATTACTTTTGCGCATGTGCAAATTCATTCATAGTTTGAAGTGGTTATATTTTTCTTGTCTATCTAACTAAATACTTCAGACAGTAGCAACCAAGGCTGGAGCGTTAAATGTTTTGGTTTCGATTTTAGCTGATAGCCCCCAAGTCATACCAAGTATATACAGCTTATAAATACATATATATATATATATATATATATATATATATATATATATATATATATGTGTGTACATTTCCCTACCAAACTGCTCTGTCAATTTTTCAGTCTAAAGACTCGAGATTTGACATAAGGGGTATTGAGAATTGGGAAAATATTTTTAATCGGTTTTCGACCAGAAATTTGGCTGTCAAGGGGTTAAAGTTTAACGGTTTTACCTTTGAAAACTCTATCGAAGTCCTCCACTAATTTTGGTTCTAAACACTTGAAATTTTAGATATAGGTTATTTGTACATGGATCAAACTTTTTAATTTGAGCCCAAAATAATAAATGTTAAGGGATCAAAATTGGGGTCAAAGTTAAAAACGAAATTACTCAGTCAATTTTTGGTCTAAACATTTGAAATTTTACATAAAGTATATTCAGACATAGGGCAATCTTTTAATTGGAATTTGGCCGCAAATTTGGCCGCCAAGAGGTCAAAGTTCAAAAGAGTTGACCTTTGCGGTCTCTAGCAAACTATTCAACCAATTTTGGCTCTAATCATTTCAAGTTTTACATAGAGTGTATTCAGACATGCAGCAAGCTTTTTAATGTGTTTTGGGGCGAAAATTTGGCTGCCAAGAGGTCAAAGTTGAAATAGTTTAGCTTTGCAATCTCTACCAAACTCCTCCGCCAATTTTGGGTCTAAACACTTGAAATTTTAGATGTAGGTAACTTGGGCAGGGTTAAACCTTTGTATTTTGATTTGAAACCAAAATAATGAATGTTACGGGGTCAAAATTGGGGGCAAATTTTTAAAAAATGACCTCTGCAGTCTCTACGAAATTACTCAGAAATTTTGGTCCAAACATTTGAAATCTTACATAAAGTGTATTCACACGTAGGGCAAGTTATGAACAGTACATAGGGCCCGAGCAAAGCCGGGCTGAACTGTTAGTGTGTGTGTAATATATATATATATATATATATATATATATATATATATATATATATATATATATATATATATATATATATATTATTATACTGTTGGTAGGATTTTTCAGTAACTCATAACAACAACACAATATGTCATTCCAAAGAGTGCTCAATGCATGAAACAGAGCAATATATTGATTGTTGGAGAGCTATTGGCTACACATTAGCAAACGTGTTTCAATGACCCCCTAGCAGGGAAAATCACCTCATCATCATGGTGATTTTCCCTGCTAGGGGGTCATTGAAACACGTTTGCTAATGTGTAGCCAATAGCTCTCCAACAATCAATATATATATATATATATATAGCGGCACTGATGAGTTGTGATACAACGAAACAGGTCTGTATGTCGATGACTAAAATATATTTTATATATATATATATATATAGATGCGAGAAAAAAAGACAGAGAATTAAATGAAGTACGTTTGTCACTAACTAATCTTTAAATTTCAGTAATTCTTATCATCAGCCAAGTTGTCAGTCAATATTTTATGGTTTGACGCTCCATGTTGCGTTTATTATTCCGTGACCATTGCCCAATAGTGTTGGCAAAATAATTTCAATTGACAACAATCCAAGATGTATCAATTTTTTGTTTGTTTTTCTAAAAAATCCAATATTGCTTTCTTTAGATTGTTTCTGTTCATACTTTTTACAGCAAAAACAAATACAAGAAACATTTTTATTTATATTTTTGAATGTGTTCCTTTTCGTTTATCACTGACATTTTACTGTGTTCTATTTTTAGACATTTCATATGATAAGAAAATCAATTTTTGAGCGTTTTTTTTTATTTGACGCGTTTTCTTTTCTTTTTTTTTTTCTTTTTTTTTTTTCTTGGTCTATCTCCAGGATACTTTCACTAGTAGTTTAAAATATCAGGAAGTGCAGAGCAAACACGAATCGACTTCATACCCTACAGGCAGGTTCAGATACGAAATATGGCATAAATGAAAAACAAAAATACTAAAAATTCAAATTCAATGGAGTCGATTCAAAGATGTCTTAGAGAAAACTAAGAAAACAAACTGAAATTCCATACTTTAACTTTTTGGTACTTGTTCAGAATAATAAAAAAAATTGAAAAATTAAATTTCTAATTAAAAGCAACGTTGTCTTAACTGTCATCTCGAAATTAGTAACATACTAGAAGATGTACCGGGCGTTGCCCGGTATTAAACTAAACATTAAATTCTGTTAGAAAAAAAAATTAAATAAAAAAACGGAAAGAAACTGAGACGCGTGCATGTGAGTATCATGTTTTTTCTAAACAGTCCATTTCTTGTAAGTAAAAAAAAATACTCTAGCTGAGATCTAAACCAAAACCTAAAGACAGTGATTCGAGTACAATAACCATTAGACCAGCTTGACACAATATTTTCAAGATGTTTTTAAACCTACTTGTTCTTAACATAAAGAAGGTGTCACGTTTCACGGCACCGCGTGCACATTCTTGAAACAGTTGACAAACAGGTAAAATTCCGGCGACTCCCAAGTATGAATATTTCAATTTTGACTCCTTAGCCATCCTTTTTTTCCAGATGAAACTCGATTAAAAAGTTTTCCACATACCGAATTTCAAGTCTGTAGATAAAAACTTCGTTGAGTATATAGGTTAAGAGGTGTCCTCTCATGCACACACATTCTCACTTTTATAGATATATAGATTACTATATAGCAAGTGTTCATCTGAGCTCCAGTCTCTGATCCCCTCTCGCCTATCTTTCATGATAAACACCCGTCTAGCTGAAACCACTGTCAATAATTTTCCCCATTCTTTATCTGTGCCTAAATCAAAACGTAGATTCCATGAATAAAGCTTCTTTCTTAGAAGTACACACCTGTGGAACTCTCTTCCGTTTGCTTGTTTCCCACCTGACTACAACCTGGATGTCTTCAAGTCCAACATAAACAAATTCCTGATGAACTGCCCCCTTATCAAATCTCCAATATTAATGATTACTACGATACTATCCCATTGATTACTGTACATGCAATAACCCTTATCCCCGAGTGGCTTCCGGGCCTTGATAAAGGGTGATAACTATGTAAAATAAATAAATAAATAAATAAATAAAAAACTACATTATTGGATAAAATATTTACTTTCATGATCTACCTACCCTCCATTACTGCAGTTGCCTCCCCTGAATTCATGCAGTTACCTTCCTTGCTGTCATAAATCCTCTTCTGGTTATTATTTAAGTAAAACTTGCTGTAGTAAAATATTCTGCAGTCTCTCAATAATTTATGTTCACTATTCTTCTCCGTCTACACAATTCTCGGTATCAAAATTCAATACACATCTGACAAAACCCACGTCTGATAAAATAAAATGCCCTTCTCTGAACAACAGGCTCTTTTGTAGAAACCGTCTGCCTTTCATATGCATATTAGATGCTATGCAGTCTTGTTATCCCATGAGATCACCAGCCGGTAACGTCGCTAAATAGGGTTTGCGGGTGATATTATAAAAATAAGTCATTAAAAATGTTTCATATCTTAAACATTATTACATGATGAGTCATTTCGCGTAAAAAGTTAATTTATTTTCTCCATCAAAACTCGAGAAATGCACGGTTAAATATGTATAAACATTCTATAAGTTAAAAATCAACATGGCTGCCAGTTGCCATTTTGTTAATTAAAAAGCAGCCTTGACCTGAAGGTCTTAATACCATAAAAATTATTTGCTGGTGACGAATTTAACTGTGATATTTGTTCATACTGTACATGAAACCCGATTTTACCGCATAAAAAACTTTTTACAGTATAAAAATCAATTTCAATTGGATCTCTAACTCACATTAATCGATTGTTATTAAGTCTCATTTTTTTTTTTTTTTCAGGATTTCTTCGGGATGATTGTTTTGATTACAAATGACCCAAATATTTTCAAATATCGTACTTGTATTTAGATAAAACAAGGATACCGAGAAAGCTATGAAATAAAAACGAGATGTTGATGAATAAATGAATAAATTTTGTCAAGGATGTGAGTTCATATAGAAACGTTGATTTTATTTGAATAAAATAAAATATGTGCGCTTGAAAGCCAAATCACAATGTTGTGTTTGAATTCTCTTTCTACCAAATTTCACGTCTGTACCTATTTACAATGCCTCCCAACGGGACAGAGTTAGACACCAGGGTCGTTTTTTTAACGTGGAAAAAAGGTACAAAAATAAAAATTGTCTCCTCAACACTTCTGTAGATCAAAACTTCGTTGGGTATATAGATATGCTAGTAGGCCGCCTGGCGTTGCCCGGTTGTACATTATGCATAAATATTATATTTTAATTAATGCAGAATTCCTATTTATTTTAAACAGAAATGCCGTAGTTATTAAAAGTAACGTTAAATTCATTAAAAAAACAATGAAAAAAAACAAACAGAAGGAAACTGAAACATTTTCATGCGTGTATTATGTTTTTTTCCAAACAGTTCACTTCTTGTAAGTCAAAAATATTTGAGCTGAGATCGAAACCAAAACCTAAAAACAGTGAGTCAAATGCGATAACCATTACACCAGCTGGACACGACTTTCAAAGAGTGTTTTCAAACCAACTCATACATAAGGAAGCAGTCATGTTTTACGACTATGATAAAAAAAAATCCGGTGGCCTTCCATGTAGCAACTTTACAATTTTGACCCCTTAGCAGCCGGATGGAAACCGATGAAAAAGTGTGAATACTCTATATACAAAATTTCAAGTCTGTAGATCAAAAATTCGTTGAGTATATAGGTTGAGAAGTTTTCTCTCTCGCACACACATTCTCAATTTTATAGACATATAGATTTTTATATAATGGCTTGAATAAAAATCTAAAATGCAGAAGTCTAAGTATCATGGTTCACTTCGAACGCGCCCTTGTCATATCAAAGAACCTACTGTTGATTTTTATATGCCTAGCCTTACTGCTTGTGCAGTAATAAAACTTATCAAATGCACTTGTGATGTTAGGCTGCATAAACCGTTTACTTTAGTCAATATAGACTTCCTTCATTGGATTTTTTTTCGATTATCAATACTTATCAAAGACATTCCAATATAAAACTTATCTAAAAACATTGCCAGTCACATAAAATACATTTGTGTGAAATTTCCAAAAAATTGACCCAGCCGTTTAGAAATCCATAGGGAACTAACTTACACACATTTTTTTTTATATAATAGTAGATAATAACTGAACATAATAGATTGGAAAATGTGGTACCATGCCTTTCCCAACGGCACTACTGTGTGATCAATAGGGCTAGGACAACAGCATATTCTTTTCATTGTTTTTACTCTCGAGTAAATTAATCAACCGAGAATCGCATAACTCTACATAAAAACATATAAGATATCAATAGATATATACCTGAGAATCAAAATAAGGAAAAGAATATGCTGTTGTCATAGCCCTAATGATTAAACATAGCATATCTGAAAGAATTATAACTCGGACTATGGAATCAATTCTGCCATGATGTACCTGTCCCTCCCTATCATCATCATCGTCATCATCATCATCATCAGTTTACACGCTGGCATATATTAGACTATTTTGAGAAATCGACTTCCAAATTCATATATCTCTGACCAGGTCTTTATTAATCTCTTTTCTTTTCTCTCAAGTCTATTTTTTTATCTCTCCTCCAATGTTTTCCTGGGTAATTCCTTGTGCATTGACCCTGCTACCTCAACCCGTCTACATCTACCAACCCAAGAACTCTCATCCATTCTTTGAATGTGGCCACACCAAGGAAGTTCTGTTTTACACACATTTTCCTATGCTGTTCAGATTAAATCTCCCTCTGGGGTCATCAGAACACATCCTCTCCTTGAGACTCCCGTTACACGTCCATTTTATCATTTCCATATTTTTGTTCATGCAACTCATGTCCCCAACCTTCACTAGTCAAGTTTCACATCTATGCACATGCCTAACAGACTCTTTGGGGTCGACAGTGATAACGCTCTGCTAGTTAGTAATAACTAGGGCTATGACACCAGCATATTCTTTTCCTCGCTTTGATTTTCAGGTATATATCCATTGGTTTCATGTAGAGTGATGTGGTCCTCAGTTGATTGTGTCTGTGTCGGATATATACTCGAGAGTAAAAACAATGAAAACAATATGCTGTTGTCATAGCCCTCGTAATAATAGAAGTTTTCTGAACTAACATCATCCACTCTTGCAATTACACTAGCACTTTTTCTACACTGAACTCTAACGATATCACCGAGGTAAAATTTATCAACAACCTCAGTATATTCGCCATCCAAATATACTTTCTCCACATCTGAGTTCGCATCCATCTCTGTTGTCTTTTTGCATATTAGTTATCCTCTTTCACGAATTAACACAAATGGAAGAAAATCAAAAGAACTGAATAGCAGTAAAAAAAAAATGCATTCCCTTCTGTCATTTAACACCAAAAGTCTCCAGGGGACGTCAAATCCTGGTGAAAATGAACAAACGGTGCAGTTTTAGGCCTTAACATATGTAAATTTGAGTTCTGCACCATGCGAAAAAAGAAATGATTAGGTCATTAGCCCCCGACCTCATTTAGCCCCAAAAGTCCCCAAGGCCTTAACATATTTAAATTTGAGTTCAGCACCATGCAAAACTGCTAAATAGACATACACAGGAAATTTTGGACAAATATGATAAAATAGTCCCAAAAATGGAGTGTTTTTATCAGTCCTAAAAGAGCCCCTGGGGTACACCCAAGAGTTATCGTGAAATATAGAAAAACAAAATTATATAGAAATCAGTTAGTTACAACTTTTCAGAAAGTTTTATAAAAATTCAAGGCATCAGTTTTTTTGTTTTTTTTAATAAGCACAAAAGTGTTAATTTTATTCATTTTAACCCAAAAGGCACCTCTAGGGGGGAAACAAGAGCTTTCTCGGAAAATCTGTTCTGTTACTTTTTTTTTTTACTCATATCATGTTTAATGTTTGTGCCAAATTTCAAAAAAATTCCAAGGCATGGTTATTGAGAAAAGTGCAGACAGACAAATGCACGAACGGACAAGAGTGAATTTACAAGTCCACCCTCCTTTTGTCGGGGGCGGGGGGAAGGACCAAAAAGATCAACCCATATATTATGCTTTAATGATCAATAAACACAATATATATGAAGTTATGATTTAAAAAGAAAATAGCAGTAGACTCACGAGTAAATAATAATAATAATAAAGGCTAATTTAACATTTATATATTTTTATTTTGTTGTTACTGTTGTTCGAGGAAACAGACATTTGTCAATTCTTCTGAGCCTTGAAGCCATTTTGAATACATTTTACAAAATATATGGCCGAATGAATTTTTGTTTGTTTGTTTATTTGTTTGTTTGTTTATTATTATTGTTATTATTATTATTATTATTATTATTATTATTATTATTATTATTATTATTATTATTATTATTGTTGTTGTTTTCTATGAAGTTATCCTCACAGAAAAAAACTTTTATCTTTTGGTCGAGTAATTCAAATGATACATGCAGGCAAAAACGATTAAACTACTGTTATGATTAATATCTGTAGTGCCGTATATCAACCATTTTCGGGGATTTAATGTCTAAGCCAGTAATTTAAGCAAAGGATTCAAATTTATCTATAAATATTTGAAGTTTAAAAACGTTAAAACTTTTGTAAACAAGTAGAATCTGCCTTTTAAATACGAATTAGTACCCACCAGGTGGACCCTTTTTTTCTTTTATTTATTTATTTATTTATTATTATTTTTTTACAAGGGAGTCGTCGCTTATCTAGGTTCAAAGGCCACTCAAGAATAAGAGTTAATGAATGTCAGGAAGTCGGAAGGTCAATACTGTAATGATGGATAGTGATGGAAATTAGATAGAATTTTATTATTTAAGAGGACGGCTCAGTAAGAACTTGTTTACATTGGACTTAAAAACGACCTTGTTGTAGCCAGTTGGAAAGCAGCTCCACAGTATAGAGTTCTATATGTGAGCAGTTGTAGCACTTTTTGAACCATAAAAAAAAACAATTTTTACGTCAGCATTTTCTGATTCTTTACATAAACAACCAATAGATGTCTAAACATAGGCATGACCAAAAAATGGAAGAAAAACCAAGTTGTTTTTTTTTTTAAACGAATTAAAATCTATTAGAATGCATTATTATTTAGCAACTTCTTTTTTTCCAGAAAGATAAAAGCCTGAATTTTACCATATGAAGAGGAGAATAATTAAAAATAATTCTACTATTTTTAATAGAATTTAAAATTTTCCAACCAAACACCATTCACCGCCATTTTTGTATCGATGGATAAACATAATTATATATATTTTTTTAAAGTTTTTTTTTTTTTAATCAATTATTTTTATTGTCTAAATAAGATTTAGGATGATTTGCTATAAGAATAGGCAAAAATATTTTAATTTCAATGTATTTCAAATAATTTGATCTTTTAGCTCAATATATAGATTTCGCATGGCGAAATTAAAAACTTCCCAAATTTAATGTTACTTTTAAGGAAACTACGGTAGCTTTTACAAGACAAAATAAATTAATTTAGCCCTAACGTTTGTTTTGGCGATGAAGTGAAGAATAAGAGTTTAATTTTTTTCATAAACGACACACACACACACACACACACACACACACATATATATATATATATATATATATATATATATATATATATATATATATATTTGTTGCCTACATAGCCTTCGAAGTTAAGCAACGACGAGGCTGACCAGTACCAGATGGGTGGTCATTTTTGGTCATTTTACTAGGTGCCGCATCTGTTTCAGACAACACCTACATATAGTATCACGCTTGGTGGTCTTGACCGTCTTGCCATCAGGACCAAGTGTTCCTGATCGATAGAGTGTGGTAGATGTCAAGCGCAACTCACAGCATCGTCGGATAGTTAACAAACCAGTGATGTTCCTATTTACTTGTCTCCCCAAGAGGGTACAGTTAGACGCAAGATCGGTTTTTACTGTGGGGAAAATCAGGCTCCTCAAAATGGGGCACTCTGGACAAGAACAAACATAAAAATTGCCCCAATCTAGAAAGATTTCTCCTTCATTGTACGAGGAAAGATAGTTTAAGTGTAACATCAAAACAGATAGTACGCTCTGATCTTAACTCCAAAACCAGAGATGTTTGTGGTCTTCATCGACAACGATGGATGACATAATACCCCCCTTCTCCATTTGTAGTCACTCCTACCCTTAAAATATTTTTTCATGTAACCAAATAGGCAAATAACCTTCTTTTAATAATTGAATTAAATTATCAATCATACCAGTTATTATAGGTGCCACAGGGCTTATGAAGAAGAACCTGAAGTCCTACCTAACTAATATTCCTGGTGAACCAAGTGTAAAAGAGATCCAAACAATTGCACTTAAGGAAACAACGAGGATACTAAAAAGAGCTCTCGGTTGGTTTCAATAAACAGCAGGGCAAAGTTGGCAGCTGGCTTGGCTGCCCCATACCCAGCGTTACAATCTTCAAAGGAAGAAAATTAAACAACAAAAAAGTGAAATAACTTCAATATTATGTTATTTTCGCTTTATATTTTTTCTTTCACACTAATCTCTATCAAGCTTTAATTTTTTGTCGTAAATAAAAATAAACTAAAACTGCATTTTTTTTGTATATATATTAGCGAGGGGTACCCGGCGTTGCCCGGGTGTTTGGAGGTGTGTAGGGGGGGGGGGGGGTAAAAAACATTAAGTATGAGGATCGAACCCGAACCGTTGAGGCAAAGCTTTGAAAAGAAAACGTGCGATGTTAACCATTGCCCCACCGCGACATGCTAACGCAAACACGTTTAAATTTATTTAATTACTTGGATTTGACAGGTGCGCATTTTAATGAGTTAATGAGGTCAAGTTTGACTGCGGAATTTCATTTACTGCTGAACGCCCCCCCCCAAGATGTTATAGGAAAAAGACTAACCCACATGCGGCGAACGACAAATCTTGAATATTTATCTTCCCGAAATCGAGCAAATTAAATAGACAGGCGGGTTCTGTTGTTAACTGTGAGATATTACGATTTATATGTGATATAAAAAGTTTTAAAAGGTTGTGAACCGAACGATCGTTTCACAGAAAAAGCGAACACACACACATACATACATACATTTTCGCTTTTATATTCATAGATTTTTGTTTTACATCAAAGTCTTTTATTTTCAAAAATTGAAAGTCTTTTATCTTAAATTTCATAGTTGCAATCATTTTCCCATTTGTAACCTGTGAACCATATACTTGTTCCATAAACCATATAATTTTTTTTCCATAAACCATATACTTTTTTTTCCATAAACCATATAAAATTGTTTTTTGTTTTTTTCATAAACCATATAAAATTGTTTTTTGTTTTTTTCATAAACCATATAAAATTGTTTTTTTTTTTTTCCATAAACCATATAAAATTGTTTTTTCCTCAATTTTTTATCGCATGATTTGTGAAAAAGACTTTCATGAAAATTTGTTGCCCCTTAAAATTGTGGCATCGCGTAGCGGCAGACTTGAACATAATTTAGGAAAACGGGGAAGTAACAACTATTTGTAAATACAGAACAATTGTTTTTAGGCCGTATGGTCTTCCGCAGATGAGATAATATCACGTACCAACTAATTGCCGAAAGACATCGTATTTTTAGCAAAATGTACAGTTATTTATCGACTTTTTTCTTTTTTGTATCGATTCTTCAAAACATTTCCTATATAATAGTATATTAACAATATTAGGCTACCTAAAAAAATATATGAATTTACTTTTCAAAGATTTAAAGTAGTGTTTTTCGTAAAAATAATGAAATAATTTTTTTCTGCTAATCTGAAAGATAATTATTATTAGTATATGCAATGAAATTTTACATGATTATCTATAAACTTAACTAAAGTATATTGATTTATTTGATATACAATTATGCTTTATATATATATATATATATATATATATATATATATATATATATATATATATATAGTATTAGTAAATTACCAAGCAATCTAACCGTTTAGCTAAGATCAAGCATAGACTAGCAAAGATACAGTGACAAGGATGACCATAGACACCCCCTCCCCAATTTTTGAGTGGCCTTGTGCCTAATTTTTTGTTTATTACTCTTTTGTTGTCAACTTTTCAGAGTTAATAAAAATATATATATAACTCTAACCGTATAGAGAAAAAATAGTAAAATTTAGTTTCGTATTTTCGACCAATGTAGACACTTTTTAGATATACCCTTAGTTAACAAATTACAGAAAATAAATATAGGATAAATAAAATAATAGCAATAATAATAATAATAGTAAGTAATTTATTTGTAGAAATAAAAAAATTTTTCAAAACACCTTAATTTAAACGTTGAATAAAACCTTTCTAGCTTTACAAGATGGACAAAGATGGCTGCTGGAACAAACACACGATGTTGAGTCTTTTATGAACGTTTTTTTTTTCTTGTAGTATTATATTGTCATGCATTTTTCTATCTAAGCAAAGAATTTGTAATTTTTCTGAAGAGCATATGCACGAAAAGAGACGGTATTGTTTGTTTCTGTATAACGACACGGATCTGTAAACAATGTACCGAAATTGTAATACGCTGGAAGAGCTGTTTTGCATGAAAAATAAATACTTGGATTTTGAAATGTAACTATACTGTTATTCTTATATATATATATATATATATATATATATATATATATATATATATATATATATAATATAATCAAATTTTGGTCATTCAATGAATTTAAACATTTATGACGTGAAATGTTTGAATTCCAAATCAAAAGATTTTTATTATTCTATGTAAGACAAAGAATACATTTGAAATATTATAACTCCTTATCCTATAGGATTTCGATGTCTACCTTCTCTTCAGAGGAGAAAATATTAGCAAATAGTTATAATGGTAAACACCTTATTTGCTAAAGTCAGTGAGGCATGGAAAATCACAATGAAAAGTTATTTAAGTATTTAAATGTCATAGAGTAAGGGAAAGTCCGAAGTGAATGTCTTTCATAGCAGTGTGGTAAAATGATCCTAAGTGTATTTTGAGTAATCCACATCACAAGGTAATGGTGCGAAATGGACATTTTCCTGGAGTAAATTTTTTTGTTTATATAATGGGTCCGGTAAAAAAATTTTATATAGGTCCAGTGGATCTGTTATTTAATAAACATATAAATTGATATATTTAATATTTTTTGTAATTATAAAACACGAGCTTCAAATTCCACTCCAAAATAACTTTAAAATTGTTAATAAAATAAAAATAAACCCGCTTTCAGTTGACAGGCCATGCAAAATATTATTTTGAAGAAATATATATATATATATATGTGTGTGTGTGTGTGTTTGTGTTTGTGTGTTGGGGTGAAGAGGGCTCCCGTAAGCCGTGGTGAAGGCAACCTTTCTAAGAGAAGCAAATCTCTGATTTAAAAAACCATAAAGTGGGAGACCAGTACTCACATTAAGCTGGTCTGCAGTTTAACTTGTTGCTGGCTATCTTGCTCTTGCTTGCTGCTGGATCTCAACATTTTGAACCGAGAGAGAGACTTAGCTGTCGTACAAAGCTAAGACTCTGTAACATCATCTGTGTATAGATACTCCCTCAAGCATTTGTCTATTAAAATGGTCCTGTGGTGATGGAAGTCATTTTTGGGATAATGGACTTTTAAGTGTCTGAGGGAGTGGCACTCGTCTGAATAGACGTTTCAATCATCATATATATGTGTGTGTGCCTATATATATATATATATATATATATATATATATATATATATATATATATATATATATATAGACAAATATTATTGAATAGCACGGAATTATTCTGTTTTACAATTTTCCTTTTTATCTTCTCCAATCTCCGAATAGTCCTTTTTGTGTTTTTCTCGAAATTGTATATGTTGGATCCATAATCGCGAGCGCTTTCGACAGAAGTACTTCTCAGGCATATTGTAGAAATATATGTAGGGGTTGTTTTTTAATTTACTTATATATATTTTTTCCCCCTAGTCACGTGGTAATTTGTTACAAGTTAAGTGGGCGGACTTTTTTTTTTATACATATATTAAACAGATTTATATATACAAACACATATATACATTATTAAGCATTTACCCCAAACATTTCAAAATGTTCCGGCTGCACTCATAATTAATATTATTTATTTGAGGCTTCTTTGTTTTAATGTACAATGCTTCGAGTATTCTTAGCCTATTTACATTTTTCTCACTCTGCAATACTCTTGTATTTTCTACCATAATTCTTCGAAATTTCGAATGTTGGCAGCCATGTCCCTTCAAATGTTATGATATGGAGCTAGAGTCAGAGAGGTGGAGAGTCAATCTTCGCGACAAACAACATTTCGCAAACAAATGACCTGTTTGAAAGGACCAATGTAGTTTACAAATTTAGCTGCCCAATAGGAGAGTGTATCTCCAATATGTTGGTTCAACAACTAACACATTGTCGCGAAGATTGTATATATTTATATATATATATGCATATATTTATATATCTATATATTTATGTATATATTTATATACATATGTATATATTTATATATATGTATATATTTATATACATATGTATATATTTATATACATATGTATATATTTATATATATGTATATATTTATATATATGCATATGTATATATTTATATATATGTATATATTTATATATATGTGTATATATATATTTATATATATGTGTATATATATATTTATATATATATATGTATGTATATGTATATATATATATATATATATTTATATATATATATGTATGTATATGTATATATATATATATATATATATATATATATATATATATATATATATATATATAAGAATGGCAATATAGTTACATCTCGAAACATACATGTCCGTAGATTGTTTTATAAGTAATATAAAAATAAATAAATACTGTCTGTTTACGTCCTAATAAAATATGGGTGATTTTCTAAGGGAAAGGGCTTTCAAGGTTATAGACGCTTATTAATCGTATTATCGTTTAAAAAATCAACAAAAAATCTACATAAGTATAAAAGCAATAAAAATAACGCTTAAAATGATCTAGGACTTGTGTAACGGTTATCGCTCTGAAACATAATATTCATTATCTCAGGTTCGATTCCTAGAAACAGTCGAGCAACGCTGACGAGTAATAGAGTCTCGAAACATGCATGTCCGTAGATAACTGCTTTATCAGTACAGTCGCACCCCGGGATACGGTTTTCCAGGAAACAATGTGAAATACGATGTTTTTCTGGGCCCCCTAGTTACGTTATTTTACCCACCTTACGGTGTTATTTATCATGTTTTTTTTATTATATACTGTACTTTATTTTGTTACTAATTTTTATTATGTACTGTATAGAATTTTGCTTATGCCTCGCCATACGGCGATTTCACCTTCCGGTTCCAACTCCGGAACAGGTTTATACCGTATTCCGA
>NC_136493.1:34183852-34256352 GCF_053919585.1 Euprymna scolopes | reverse complement strand
GACTATTCAAAAGTTCAATGAATAATGGATTTTTATTTTAGGTAGGAACTCTTTAGAAGTTGGAGTTAAAAAACTGAATTGTATAATTGTTCATAATTTGGTTAACACGCAGATTTTTTCTTTTTCTTTTTCTATATACTGTCAAATTCTTACTTTCTCTCTTTCCCTATTTAACTAGATCTCATTATTCTTTCCTTTTCCTTCTAGTTCTTATTCTCTTTATTATAACCATTTCTTTCTTTTTTCTTTTCCTTTCCATATCATATGTATATATATATGTATATGTATGTATATGTATATGTGTGTATATATATATATATATATATATATATATGTATATGTATATATATGTATGTGTGTATATGTGTATATGTGTGTGTATATATGTATATATATATTTTCTCTCTTCTTTTTCTCTCTATTTTGTTTTCTCTATATTTTCTTTCTCTATTTCTGTCTCTATTCCTTTTTTTCTCTTCTCAATCACTCTCTCCCCATTGTAATTTTTTAACTTTATTTAAATTGCCTCTCCCTTTTTACTTTTTTATTTAATTAAAGTCCTGTGTTTTTAAGTTTTTTAACCCCAACTTCTAAAGAGTTCCTACCTAAAATAAAAATCCATTATTCATTGAACTTTTGAATAGTCAAGTCGCTGCCTGATGATATCTGTTGTTTGATTGAAACAAGTGGCTATTTGTAGCAGCGGGATGTGAGCATGTTTATATAACAATAAACCAGTATTATCAGCTCTTTTTATTGAGCACTATCTAACAACCTCGTTGAATTCATTAGTCCATTACTTTTGAATATAAAAAAAAAACCGAGTATATATATATATATATATATATATATGTGTGTGTGTGTGTGTGTTTAGTGAAATGCGTTGCGAAACACTTTAGCAGGAGTTACACATATTTCTTATTCAGAAAGGAAACACAGAGGTGAAAGTACTTAATTCGCGCAGTTTCTAAAAGTACTTTCCTTCTTATCAAAGGGAAGGAATTAGCAAAACGCATAAAGAAAGGTGCTATATATATATATATATATATATATATATATATATATATATATATATATATATTGTTTATAAACAAAGCGGTTACAGTAGTGTAAAAGTGGTGGACGGATGTTTGTTTAAATAGACATTTGGCCAAATTATTTACGGGCGCCGCTCCCGTGGGTCGATCGGTCGTACTGCTTACTGTCAACGCGATGGTTCTAGGTTCAATCCTCGGCTTGGGAGAGGTGCTAGTCTAGCGGCACTGATGAGTTGTGATATAACGAAACAGGACTGTATGTCAATGACTACAAATATATATATATATATATATATATATATATATATATATATATATATATATATATATATGGGTTAATCTAAATAATTGAAACACAATGTTTTAGTCAATGTAACCTCCGACCTTCTTCAGATGTATCTTGTCGAAATCTGCACAGAATTTCAAACGGACTCTTTATTTAATCCACAAAGTTAACAAGCTCTTCTTCCGCCAGTCATGACTCGCTATTGTATTTTTAGTGTTGCCTGCACTGAGGATTAAACCTTCAACCTTCAGAAGAGTGTAAACTTTACAACTGAAATTTACCACATACACATCCACTGTGCTACGGGTCTGTTCAGATTCTCCAGTTTGATAAAACGATTTTCGAGTTCAACAAGATACACTTGAAGCAAGGCTGAACTTACATCAACCGAAACTTTGTGAAAATAGCATTAAAGATAAAAACAGTAATCTGAAGAATCCGATTAATTTGAAGAATCAATGCTCATCTCCAAAAATTTTGAAACATAATTGTTGAAATAGTTAAATATTTTTTTATACCTGATAAGATGTGTGAGGTGTATCTGTAAAAAAAAAAAAAAAAAAAAACGGAACTGTCGTGACAGTTTATTTCAATTCTATGCAACAAGCTACATGGTTTTCCCTTTCAAAGTTTAAGCATTCTTGTAGTGCAGATTTTCTGCATGGAAAAATCATTGGTCATCGTTGTTGTCTCCCTTTGTATTCAGATGAAAGGAGTTCTGTTATTTGTGTCAACTTTTTTAGTGATCTCCCTTGTTTTCTGTTGTGGATTATTGACTGGAAAACAAAGATGGAGGTTTTGACAAACGTACTTATGTCTATGATTAGAGTTAAGTGAGGTGTAAACTAGCAATCATTACCATCAGCATCAGGAAATGTAGTGCTTTCAGCTAACTTTGCTTTGAATTAATATAAAAAGTTTTTTCTTTCTCTTTGTGTTAGTTTATTAGAGTGATCTCCCTTGCTTGTTGAGTATTATTGACTGAAAAACAAAGCCGGAGGTTTTAATAAACACCCGTGCGCTTTGATTGGAGTTATGTGAAATGTAAACTAGCAATCATCATCATTATCATCATTTGGAAATGATGTGAAAATGTGTAATGTGAATCCTCTGAGGTCATCAGATCTAAACCTTAATCTGGAATAGGGAGATATATGCAGAAGAGGGGACTTCATTGGCATGCTCATGTTTAAAGAATGGATGAGAGTTCTTATGTTAGTAGATGAAGAACAGTTGAGGTAGCAGGATCAGTTGGTAAAAGAATGCCAAGGAAAACAAGGCAGCAAGTGATAAGAATGAACTTCAGAGCAAGAGGGATAAGGAAAGACCTGGTTAAAGTGGAAATTAATTTCTAAAACGATCGAACACAAAACGAACGTTAAATCAGATATAACGGTGATAAACTGTTTTGTGCATTTCATCAACGTTTTTCGAACGTTTTTCTTGACCAAAATACATGCTGTACAACAAAGATATTCAAACACTAATTCCTTTTAAAGTAGCAATACACTAAATATATACGTAAATTTATCGACCGTTTAGACTTTTTATTTGAATGGTTGTATAGATATAGAGACAAAGTGTACTGTTTTACATGAAAGCCTATAATTCTGTTGACAGAACACTGCTTTTACAAGGCTCAGCTTTTGATAATATTGTTGTTTTTTTATTCTGTGGGCAGCCATCTTTGTTTTATGTTGCATTTGGCCGGTATTGAATTTAGTAGTCAGTGCTTAACTGTCTGACCAGTCAAGCTATAAGCAAATAAACTGAAAATAACACTAGAAAGCCGGTTTATAAGTAGCCTCAAATGTTTCATTATGCTTAGATGGACGAGTCTATTCTTTACATCTTAACTATTGGAGTCCTTTATGTTGGTAAGTGTCAATTTGATTCTATTGTCGGATTTTAATAAGCACAATAATCTATAATATAAATCTCACCTGTCTGTTTAAATGTATGCATGGATGCCTAAAACCTTCGACAGAAGCGACGGATTTTCACGGGATTGGTATCGCTTTGAAGATCGATCCTTCAGACGATAAATATCGAAAAATTGGCTAAAAACATTGATTCCTTCACTCTTAACTTGGCACTTTTCTACAAGGAGGGGTCGCTTTTTTCGCCAATGTTTTCGAAAGTCATCTCCTCTTTTCGATTGACTAGCCTTAATTTAAACCTTCGCCACTTCCGGTTTGGCGATGGACGCAATAGCAAAGACGGCAGGGTTTTTTTTGAGGGGGGGGCACATTCTTTTCCTCCTTTATGGTACGGTTTCGAGCCTGCCTGCCTACTACCACTTTTTTTTTTTTTTTTTTTTTTTTTTTTTTTGCTCAACACCCACCTCCAAATACCCGGGCAACGCCGGACACCCAAGCTAGTAAAATATAAGGTTCAGATTTTGTTCTTTTTGTTTTACGGCGTATCAACTTTTTTTTGGGGGGGGGGTTATTTAATGCTGAATTCAGTCATTTTGGTAAAAGTTTTACACTTGAAATTCTTCATATCTTTAATATTTATTTATGATGTTTGGTTTGATTGTTTTGTTTTACAGCATATCAACGCTTTTCAGGTCACTTATGCTAAATCTGGTCACTTGGTAAAAAACCTCAATGTTTCAAGTTCTTTATAGCTTCAAATATTTATTCCTGGTGTTTGGTTTGGTTGTTTTGTTTTACCGCATATCAAACCTTTTCAGATTATTTAACGCTAAATCTAGTCATTGGTATAAAGTTTTTATGCTTCAAGTTCTTTACATCTTTAAATATTTATTTATGGTGTTTGGTTTGGTTTGATTGGGGTTTTTTATAAATGAAAATCGATGTTTTTGTATTTGGTTTTGCAGAACATGATTGAGTTTTGCATGGAGCATATATATTTTAATTGTAAAAGTCTGAGACAGAATTTTTCAGATCATATTGGTAAAGAAAATGATTACAAAAAGGAGAAAGAGCATGTTAGAGAATACGATCACATTATCGACGTGGATGACGTTCTAGAGCACATTACAGACATGCATAATGATATGGCTGTAATGAGAAGTCACGCCAGGTGGGAAAATGAGGAAATAAATATAGCTGTGGCAAAAAAAAAGGAGTCGAGTTATTATTTGTCCTATGTTCCTTGTGACATACTCTGCTACAACGTGTTAGGTTTACGTGTGTAAACGTGTGTAATGGTACATTATCACTCCTCAATCTATAATTATAGAAGGTATCTCTTTTAATAAACATGTTCCATGCAATATTCATTACCATATATTGCTGTTGGAGGTTTTGGAAAAGAGTCTGATTTCAACTCCTAACAATCTTGCTAATCCAAGTTGGATGCAGATTCTTTGATTCTTCAAATAATCAAAAGAAGTAATCGGAATCTGAAGTATATTTTATAAGTATAAGATGTCGGAATCGGAGTTAAGTATATTTTAATTATAGGAGTCTGAGACCGAATTTTTCAAATCATATGGGTCCGAGTAGAAACTTTATGTCTTCCAACATCTTTTAGTAATGCTACCTCAATTAACAGCACTAAACAAGATATATGAATTCTTGTTTTGGAGTTTAGCCAAACCAATAAATAAATAAAAAAACACAAGGAAGATAAAGTATAATATAGTTAATAACGTCATTGATGAAAAAGATCGTTATTTTTCATCACTTTGCTTATGCAAGGTTTGAGAACTTTAAATAAACACTTGGATAAATATGCATCTCACAAAAAAAATAAAATGTTAGCTCCAGGAAGGAGCCACTAGATCTCTGAAAACTAGCTGAGGTAAAATTATATATAAAGAAAAAAATATTTGGATTTGGATTCTTTTCAATCGATGTAAACTTCTTCAGGTGTATTTTGTCAAACTCAGGAATCTGCACAGGATTTTGAATAGGACCAACAGGGGTAGCATGCACTTGTTCCGAGTATTTTTCAATTTATCTAGATTCATCGATCATTATTAAAATAAATTTTACCATCAGTAGTAACATTCTAAAATGTTTGTAAAGTTATTAAAATAATTAACCAATAAAATAAATATACACTTTATTACAAAAAAAAAACGAAAGAAAGAAATATTACATAAATTGTTCAAAACCAATTACATTAATCTATCTCTGACGATGAATCCAGAAAGATTGGAAAGTACTCGGACTTATGACAAATATGGCGATTACATCAGCTAGTTCCTGCCAGAAGTCAGGGCTGTTATTCGGAAGTTGGAAAGGATCAAAAACAGAATTAATAGACAAAATCGTGTATTTTATTTAATGAAATATGCTTAAGAGAAAAAATGCTGCCTATATATATATATATACATACATATATATATATATATATATATATATATATATATATATATATATATATATATATATATATACATACATCAAAAACAATCTATGTAGATCAATCAGCGTTTCGGTGTTAATGCATTATTTCACACAGATATATAAAATCAAATTAAAGCAACGATTATATACATATCATTTTCATTTTGCCTCGAATGTGTTTTCTTACCCATTTTTCTTCCAATTTATTTCACAGATTGGCCACACCACAAGTTATTAGAAAAAACTCTCTACTTGCAAGTGATAGATTATGACCGGTTCAGTCGAGATGATCCGATTGGAGAAATTACCCTTCCATTAAACGAGGTGGATCTTACACAAAAAAAAAGCAACTGGAGATTCCTTGAGCCATGTAAAGAGAGTAGGGTAAGTGGATACCTGTTTTTTCCCCTTTTTTTCTTCTTCTTTTAATTCTTTTAAATTCTCCTATTATATTTGGTTCACTTTCGTTTCACTTATTTTATTCTTTAGTCCTCACATTCCAGAAGCGAGTGATGTTTCTGTTTTCTGGGTCAGAATCTATTGCATCTAACACTTATCGTTGGAAAGTTTTTGATCTTGGATTGGTATTTTTTTAGCTCCTTGCATCAAGTGGGTCCGTGCCTTGTCCGGAGCGATTTCCATTAAAAAACGGACTTTGGTTTCCAATTTTAAAAGTTGAATTTATGAATTAAAAAATAAAAGCAAAAAACAATGGGGATTTTTTAGCTGCATCTCAACTTTTCTGTAATTTAATTTTAGTTTCAAGCAAGAAAACTTTACGCGCCAGTTATAGCATGTCTCTGCGTTTTAAAAAAGATTATCCAAAAATCGATATAAATGGCGAAGTTTTTGGTGGTAGTCTAGAGGAACAAACTGTGAATGATACAAGTTTCTAAGGACAAACGTGGGTTATTCCCCTTGGTTAGACACAGTAAAGAGAGGTTTGAGTTCATCACAACTGGATGTGGCTCCTAAAATAATGAAGTTCTGGTTTTTACAGAGATTCGTAACTTACTGTCATTTTATGTCATTTTCAATCATGAATATTTTTCTTGCCAATTACAGAGTGTTTCCACATTTTAAAAAGACTAGCTGGTATGATAGTATTTAGTCCTCTGCCACTGCGGGAACTGTGACACAAGGGTCAGAAAATGGGATTGAAAAAGTTAGTGCTCCAGAGGAGCAGCTCACTACCTCTTGTGCAGTCCCATCAGTATTCCGGAGAGGGCACATTAGGTGATTAGCAATAAATTAACTCATTCTCAAAGAGAGAAAGCAAAGCCTAGGAGGGTGGACCTCCTAGAACTGCACAGAACCAGCATTACATCGCAATCAACAGGGAACAGGTCAACTGTTGATTTTGTGGCTGATGGCTAAAAAGACACCTATATGGTGACTTTTAGATTGGTTCATGTGGTAGTTGCTTCAGTGTTTTTTATCTGCAGATCTTTTGCTGATAATTGATCGGTGAAGTGATCAGTTGAACAAATGTTTGTGATGATTTTAAAAGACTTAGTTTCAACCAATCAAATTGGGTTTAGCAATGTCAAACGTTTTGTGTGTTCAAAATAATATATTTTTTAATGAAACTCGATCCAGACAAGGCATGATGCCACTTGATATAAAGATCTAACAAAGAAAGAAATACATGGGGATAGGACTGTCTTATCACATCATATAACTATTTTTTTTAAAGTGGAAATTGATCCAGACAAGGCATGATGCCACTTCATACAAAGAGCCTAAAAAAAAAAATACTACTTTAAGGTATAAAAAAAAGCCTACGATCAACATTAGATGAATAGAGTCTAATCAAGAAATCAGCAATTCTTCGTCCGAAATATCATTCATGGAATGCGAGGACTAAAAACAAAATAAAAGAAGTAAGAGTTGCGAGGCTGCCAAAAGTAAAGCCAGAATTCACTTTCTACTGTCCTTGTGTCAGACAAACAGCACAAACACAATGTGTTTTTATAGATATAACATGAGAAAGTCTTACAATTTTGAATTAAATCATCCCAATTGTTTAAGATTACATGTTTGACTTTTATCACACTTGAATTGTCTTTAAAAACCTGGGTTCTTGAATTTGCACGTTTCGCTTTTTTTAAATACTTTTAAGAATGAATGTCTTCCTTAATCAAGCAAATGTCACATGAGATGTGTGAAGAGATGGGATTACCATCAATGTATTACCAAGGTGAAAGGTGTGAAGTGTACTAGATGTTTATGGACAAGGTCAACATTAACCAAGAACAGCTTCTACCACTCAATACCAACTGTAGAACAATGGTAAACCACTTCAAACTGACCAATAAGCACAGCAAACTCATCTTCAGGAGGCATTCTTTTGGACTTCAAGTAATAGAATTTACTTTCCCAATTCAGTTGTAGGTGATGCTCGACTGAGCTCCAATCTATATCCCTTCCCTGTAAAACGTTCACAATAAATACTTATCAAGCTAAAACAATCGCCAACAACTTTCCTTGCTCCTAATCTGTGCCTAAAACGAAAATCCCTTGAGCAGAATTTCTTTCCTAATACTGTCCGTCTGTGTAATGCAATACGGTTTCTCTGTTACCTGACTGACTATAACATGGTCGTCTTCAAGTCTAATGTGAATAAATGCCTATTGAGTCGTCTATTTAGATAATCTAGCTCAATCCAAGTTTCACCGTAACTGATATTGTCTCACCATCTACCTAATACTTAACCATTATACTTAAGTGGCCTCTGGGCCTTCATAAGTGGTGGCCCTCCAAGTAATAAAAAAAAAATGCAAAAGATACAAATGGTTTTAAAAGCAAACTAGACAATATTGGTCCAGTAGGCAATACCATGTTTGATCCATGCATGTATTTACTGAAACTATAAGAAGACCAGGCATACAGCGAGAGTTACAGACTGTACAAACTTTTTTTTTCCTGAAGAAGAGGTATCAAGGTATCAAGAAAATATATTTTATCTCTTTTTATCTATATAATTATAAAACTCAAATGACCTTGTAATGATGTATGTAACCCAATTTCCGGTTTACGACATCCGGTTGCGCATGCACACAGGACATGCGCTCTGAAATATTAACGTTATTAATTCGGAATTATTATTTAACATGGGAAGAGTGGGGTTTAAAATAACTTAAACGTAATACAGAAATGAATGATGTAAAAAAAAAAAAAGCAGATATATCAAAATTTGAATTTAACTATAATAAGTAGTATGGTATATGTTCAGTGCACATTTACCTATAAGTATGGCCAACCACTTATAATTCAGTAACTGTAATTCTTTCTTTTCAAAAATAATCAATTATAGTAAACAGAATGACTCATAGAAATCTATCTATATTCTTTTTTCATTTTAATATACTTTCATAGAAATATTTCTGTTATGTAAAAAAAAAACTATTTTCTTTACGGCACGAGTGTCATCCTCATACATGAATTCCATAGCTAATATAACATACTGACCCAACGGGTCACGGGTAGTCTAGTATTCTTCAAAACTCTGGTTTTAAGATTTTTTTTCACTTCTGGAGAGATTTTTTTTCTTTCCATCAGGAAGAGATCATTTTCAATGTTATAGAATTCGATACATTAAGAAGAGTATTTCCTGTTACAAAGTTAGACTCAAACTTATATTTTTTTTTAATTTCCGGAGAACCAACAGTGGAAGATATTAAAATACTTTGAAAAGTGGAATATTCTCGAATTGAAGAATTCGAATGGAAACCGTGAAAAATACCATTTTCAAAATTTTAAAACTATCACTACAAAAAATGTTGACCGCAAATTCATGTTTTACATTATATGATAGCGGCGTAATTAAAGTGAACTTTTAGTCAAAATATAGATTTAATATATTCAGCTTTTTACAGAATAATAACCATGCTATCTTTTAGATAGGATTTTCAAGTTATGTCTGATTTTTACACTATCGTTTTGTTTATTGTGGGTGAAAATACAAAATAGTTTCAAAACGCCCTTCTCTCCGTATTAAGAATAGGTTTCTAAATTAATAAAAAAAAAAACGTAATTTCAGCACGGTCCGTATTCTGCATAAATATGAAGCATTGTTTTTGCTGTAGGTGTAATGTTCCATTACCGGGGAATGCCGGGAAGTGTCATGAAAGAAGCATCCATTTATCTATCCAAGAATGTTTCCGGTAGAGATATTCTGAATGTTATATCAAAGAGATTTTAGAATTATTTTCATTTTTCTTGTTCCTCATTTTTTTTGCCCTCTATATTTTCCCACTTTTACTTGTTCCTCTTTTTTTTTTCATAATGCAAGAAAGAAATAAGAAAACGATTTTTTATTTTGTAAATTTCTCTCTGATCTGTTTCTCTTAATCAAGTGTCAAAACTAATACTCTCAATCGTAGCCATAAATATTTTAGTTTTTAATTTATTCATTAAGTTCTTTACCGTTCGCTTTTTTTTTATTATTCGCTTTTAAATTTACTGGTTTCTAGCAGAAGAGTTCCAATGAAAAACGTAATGTTCAGCATTTTCAAAATTAAGAAACTATCACTACAAAATACGTTGCTTTTCAACACTCCATCGGATCCCAAATCATAGTTTACATTATTTAATACAGACATAATTTTCGTTTTGCTTTCAATTAAAAAAAATCACTTAAAATCGCAAAGTTAAAATTACGAAATTATCACTGCAAAAAGTGTTGCACTTCAAGCCATGCTCCAAAATGTTGACACCGTAGAGAATAACTTACAAAACTAATGTCTGCCTAGGCTGTATTTGCTGAGAAGAGCAAAAGGTATGAGTTTCACAGAAACTTGTTGAACACTGGGCAATATCTGGTGGACTCACAAAATCCAAGATGACACATCAACATTACAAAACCAACAGAACAATCTGCCAAACATTTGGGACAAGATTGTCTTACAAATCAGATAGAATCAGAAAATAAATCCGCTATGAAAATAGACCAAAAGAGTCTCCAAAAATCCACTAAGACCTTTCATTGCAAACAAAAAGAAAAAAAATTGGAAGAATAGAGGAACCAACAGCTTGACAAGTATTTTACAGGATTATATAGGACTATACCCTTATAGAAGGCTCTATAGATCGGCTAAAAATAATTAAAAAAAAGAATCGATCCACTATGATCATGGGAGAATTATAATGGCTGCCCAAGATCAAGGCTTGATGACTGATGCTTTAAAGAAAATATGTAGTCTACGCAATAACAACAAGTGCAGGTTCTGCCAAACAGAAGTAGAGAGTGTGAGCCACCTGACATCCAGTTATAAGATTCTGCTGGGGCAAGGCAACTATACAATGCGACACGATTGATTGTGTAAATATCTCCACATAACCATATGTAAAACATTGAATGTCAAATGCAGCAGCAAGTCCTGGGAACATGTTTACCAGAAAGAACAGTTGGAAATAAGTTATACGCCATCCACTATGACTATGCAATTTCTACAGTTACATACCTAGAAAACGTAGCTATTAAACCTGACATAATGATATGGGACAAGAAGGAGAAAGAAGGGATCTTAATAAAAGTTAATGTCCCCAATGATGTTGGATTAAACAAGGCTGGGAGCGAAAAGATAACAAAATACTAAATTCTTATGTACGACATGTAAAGAAACTGAAATCTAAAGAAGATTTCGGTACTTGTGCATTTAACGAACCAGACATAACTCAGCATTTGCTCGACTTTGTCCGGCGCATGACGTCAACAGCCGAATAAAACCGAGCGTTGGCGATAAAATAAAAACAACGCTACAACAAAATAACTGTACAATGAAATTGTAAAATGTAGAAACATAAAAAAATTAGATAAGTAAAAAGCAAAAACCTACCGTTCATTTATGTTTTTTTTTTCTAATTATTATTGTTTGAAATTGTTTTCTGTTTTCAAAATAAATACATATAAAACAAGTTTTTTTGTTAACTTTTTTTTTTGTCTGAACTGTTTTTTTTTTTCAATTTTTAACGTAAAAAAGGGGGGGGCAGGAACAAGGATTATTTGTACATTTTTTTCGCCAGAAACAAGGATTTGTAGAAAAGTAACTTATCTTGCCTTTGATAATATTTGTTATATATTTGTTTTTTGACAACTTTTTCGAATCTATGTGTACAGTAATACAAACCTCTTTTTATTTATTAGTGGAAGGAGGGTTTCGGCCTTCCTATTTGGTACAGTGACCAAGAAACCCTCCTTTTCGGCAGGGTCGTATCCACCGAAGACCCAGACCACCGGTGTCACAAGTCTGCCGGCGATTAAAAACGGACTCGTCGATTCCTACCGTATGGCCTGGGCCTCCAATCTGCCAGGGATTCCTAAGAAAATAGTCCCTGCATATATCACGCAAGAAAATTTTCCAATCCACAATTGTGTGGCGAGAACGTAACCCACATTCGCGATGGAGATTTTTTGTAGATGCCATCTCGAACGCCCATAAGTATATTATTTTTATTATACACACGATGGTTAGTCGGGATTTTGAGAAGAAGGTCCCTATCCTAATGGAGGTCCATCGACGACATGTTACACTTCTACACCTCCAACCGTAACCGTCGGAAAGGCTTGTTCTCTTTGCAAGTACACAATCCTGGCCAAAATGTAAATAAACACCTTTTCTCTTCTGCCAACAATTTCCGTTGCTGGCAAAAGTTTAGTGCAGCCTCTGGGGTCTGGAGCTGGTCCGCAAGGTTTGTAATATTCATTATTATTTCGTCAGTTATCTTTTTAAAACTCTCTTCAAATAAGCGTTTCTTGAGTTGTGACACTCTTCCAATTGATAGCGAAATTCTCGTCTGCTTAATCGGCAAGGCTCGGTTATATCCGGCTGTTGACGTCATGCGTCGGACAAAGCCGAGCAAATGCTGAGTTACGTCTGGTTCGTTAAATGCACAAGTACCAAGATTTCCATCATTCCAGTAATTATAAAAGCAACCGGACTTGTAGAAAAAAGAATTCACTGCTTTTTTTCTCAACATACACTTCCAAACACCCGGGCAATACCGGGCTGAAATGCTAGTATATATATATATATATATATATATATATATATATATATATATATATATATATATAGCGAGAGAGAGAGAGAAAGAAATAAAAAGGAATAAACCGAGTTATGTGTTCATCAACGTTTCGTCTTTATTTCGAGACTACCTCTCGAAATAAAGACGAAACGTTGATGAACACATAATTCGGCTTGTTCCTTTTTATTTCTCTATTTGGTTGGAATACTATTTCCATTTTTCTCATTATATATATATATATATATATATATATATATATATATATATATATATATTTAAAGGAGATTAGAACAATAATCTAAAGAGCTGAGTGTATTTCAGTGTAACAGTGAAATTACTAGTTTAATTAAAATACAGGAAAGAGAAAGTGCTCGTTGTAATTTAGATATATAATAAGCTCGATAGGTAAATATCCTAGAGCTAATTCAGTTTGCTTTAAGTACCACATTTCAAATATATACATGCATATATATGAAAAAATAGACACACATATATACATATACATAGATATACAGGTATATATATAAAAATATATAGAGAAATTTACCTTTTAATTTTTCGCTTTTTGAAATCAGGAACTATAGTTAAAATACTCATTTAGATGTTTGCTATAGCTTTTTACCTTATTGAATGATGAATTTTAAAAGGGGGGGGACGCCCGTGCAATAAATTATTTCCGTTAGCGTACTTTTGATTTAAAGACGCTACGGTTTATATTTCGAATGTTGTTTGTGTAATTACATGTTGTAAGGGGAGATAATTGTCATATTTTTTTTAATAAATTAAGTTAGACTAATTATCCCCCTTACACCCTTTAAATAAAAAAAGTAAAGCGAAAAATTAAAAGGTAAATTTCTATATATATTTTTATGTATATACCTGTATATCTATGTATATATGTGTGTCTATTTTTTCATATATATGCATGTATATATTTGAAATGTGGTACTTAAAGCAAACTTATAATTTAAATTCAAATCTATATTTTACTCTATTTCTTTTCTATCTCTAACCCATATTAATTTTCTTATAAATTTTAAATCCAGACCTTTTATTTCAATTTTTTTCAGATACATCTGCCTTACTTTTAATGCTAGGTTTATTTATGGTGTCTTTTAAATTTAATAAAAACCCTTCAAAATTTGCTGACGAGGAGACCTTGCTTATTAAAAAACTATATGTAATTATTGTACGTAACTTGATGTCTACCATAATAAAAAGCATTATTTTCCGAAACGATCGTACAGATAATTGATTTTGTTGTTGTTCCTTCTTATGAAACGGATTTTTAATTTAATTATAATTTGATTTTTAAATTTTAAATTATCAATCACATTACTTAATATATATATATATATATATATATATATATATATATATATATATATATATATATATATATATATATATATATATATATAATCACTAAAAATAATACTTGGGTGTGTAAGTTTTATATGAAATGAGTTTGAGAAAAAAACTTTTCTAAACAAAATTTGATCGCACATTGTTGCAATTCTAATATTTTCTGTTGTAAAGATAAGACGTTCACTGCACAAAAAAAAACACCAGATGTCACAGAACTTGAAACTTGCGTAATCTACTTCCTATTATGACGTCAACTTAAGCTGGATAAACATCCCGGCGTGAACGGGCAAAATTTGAAGACATTAAAATCATTTCCGTCTTTCACTGATTCTCATTGTATTATTTGACCTTTGCACCATTTCTAAATAGACTTAATCTTATCTCATCATTTGCACAGCAGTTTCAGTTCCCGAACGCAGGAAATTCTTGTAACTTAAAGACAATTATATTGTTTCATCTTTCTAGATTGAAGAGATTTGCAGAACAAACGACAGTATTTTACTTTCCGGAGTTTAAATGCTAAATTGCTGACCACATTGTTGCTTAACATTTCAACAAATCAAACCCTAACTCTAACCTTAACCCTAACTCTAACGCTAATTCTAACCTTAACCCTAACCCTAACTCTAACCCTAACCTTAACTCTAACCCTAACCCTAACTCTAACTCCTAAACCCTAACTCTAATATTAACACTAATCCTAACCTAACTCTAAATATTAACCTTTACTCTAACTTTAACACTAACCCTAAACCCTAACCTTAACCTCTAACCTTAATTCTAACCTTAAACCCTAACTCTAACTTTAACCCTAAATCCTAATCCTAACCTTTCAGTAGATGTAAAATCTTATTTTAATTGAAGTATTCACTTTTGTCCTAGCCTAACGTGTTATTTTAACAACGTTTTGGCCGGTAAAACCTCTGACGCTCTTCAGGTTGTATCTTGTGGAATTAAGGAATCTTTCTGTGAAAGTGGACCCTTTATTTAATCCATGGGGTAAGCATGCTCTCGTTCTGTCAAAGTTCTGAAGATAACATTGAAGATGACAACAGCAGTCGGGGAATAACAATAATCCAAATAATCAATCCGCATCTCGAAAATTCAAAAAATTTTGTTAATATTTTCCTCGTATCTTTTTTTCATAAAATTTCACTATGATTGGTTTCAGCTATTATACTTCAGCAAAACCGGTTGAAAGGTCTTCAGCTATCAGTTCAGAGTCAACGCATTATTACTCAAAATCCAGGCTCGATATGTAGTACCTAATGACAGAACACTGTTTTATTAATGTGCTATAGAAACGGTATCAGTTGACATATTCATTCTTCTTGGCTTCGACCGATCAAATTTCAATTAAGATCATCGCCTTCGCTCAGTCTCAAGACTTGCAAAGTTCCCAAGCATGTCTATACTGTGTTGGCACTGCTTGATTCCACTGGCAAGGAGAAATTCAGGACAACTGAAAACAATGCCGAAATAAAAGAAGAGTACAACGCGTAGCATTTCTATAAGGCCATCCATTTTAGTACTGACCAGATTAAGCGTCACTTAACTTTAGTGATCAAACCGGCACTGGTGTGTCAAACGTGATTATAGCCTATCAATGAAGATACGACAACATAGTTAGACGTATGTGTGTAACATATATATATATATATATATATATATATATATATGATGATTGCAACGTCTTGTCAGATGAGTGCCACTCTCTCAGACATTTAAAATCCATGAGCCCAAATGCCTGAGGGAGTATCTATACAAAGATGATGTTACAGAGTCTTAGCTTTGTACGACAGCTAAGTCTCTCTCTCGGTTCAAAATGTTGAGATCCAGCAACAAGCAAGAGCAAGATAGCCAGGAACAAATTAAACTGCAGACCAGCTTAATGCGGGTACTGGTCTCCCGCTTTATGGTTCTTTTAAATCAGAGATTTGCTTCTCCTAGAAAGGTTGCCTTCACCACGGCTTACGGGAGCCCTCTCCACCCCAATACACATATACACACACACAAATATACACGGTGCAAGTTGGTCGTTGACCCAGAAAAAGAGTTCATTCGCCCTTTGGAAGGTCTTGTTTTTAATCCTTCAGGGAGACTAGCCGCCCTCCTCACCAAGCAAGTCTGGTGGGGGAACCAGTTTAGTCGCCGGTGACCCGACCATGAGGCAGGTAGTACTGGGTTACATGGTACCAGAAGCATATGACATGACCTGACCTATATATATATATATATATATATATATATATATATATATATATATATATATATATATAGAGAGAGAGAGAGAGAGAGAGAGAGAGAGAGAGAGAGATATAGATATATATATATATAGATATATATATATACATATATATATACATATATATATATACATATATATATATATACATATATACATATATATACATATATATATATATGTACATAGATATATATATACATACACATATATATACATATGAAACCCTATCAATAAAGATACGAGAACTTATTTAGACGTGTGTGTAACTATATATATATATATATATATATATATATAAGAAACAAATAATTAATAAGACATGTTGTAACAATGTATAGTCATACATAGGAAAGTCCACATAGAAAAACAGGTTAAAGATATTCTATTGCAACATATAAATGTGCAAAATGCTTGTAGAGTTAACACAATGAATTTCATTTTTTTTTAACTTAGTAGTAATAATAGTATAAAAATGTAAGCATATATATTTCTGTTTCTTTATACGATCCAAAAGTAATGGCTCCTATATTTTATTCACTCGAATGGATCAGAATGGATTGCAAATTGCATTTTTATGATGACTGAACTTATGCATTCAGGCCTGAACGTTATAGATATTAATGGCGTGAGATTAAGAAAGCAATTCCTGTCGTAGACGTGCGTCAGAAGCAGAGATGTGTTATTGCATCCCTGGCAAAAGTGCATTGAGAATGGACGTGACTTTGTGGCAAAATAAATTTGGGAGCACAAAAAAGTCCCTTGTTTTAATGGTACCATTCCCGTCTTCGCAGCGCTTCAATTTTTTAATTAAAAAGATAGGAAGCTTTACTTTTGAAAGGATTCTTGTATATTTATATAATTATTTAAAAAAAGGGTTAAAATTATTCTATTAAAACAATGTTGAAACAAAAGTTGACTAGTTATATCATGATGTTTTTGTGTTTTTTGTTTTTGTTCTTTTATTTTTAGATGTGCAAAGTCTTCAATCGAAAGCCATGTTTAATTTTAAAAAAGTTTCCGATGGGTATCTATTCTGCACAAGTCCTGAAGATGCGGAATTTTCAGTGGGTAGCTGTTCTGAACAGGTCCTGGACTATAATTTTGCAGGCAAAGAGTAAAAGATCTTTCTCGTGTTGACACAAAAAAATTATGTGCTGGAATGCTGAAGGTTCAATATTTTTGTGGAGGAATTCTGGTTTCTGATTGGTTGCTAGCAGAACGTAGCTCCATTTTATTCGTCAGTTCTAATATATGTCTATAAGTGGAAACATTCCAACTTTCGGTTATCATATCCTCCCATAATATAAAAAATAATGCAGTAAATAAGTTTGGGGAAAATCTCATTGAATTGATGTAGAGTTGACAAGATAAATTTGATTTTCTTTTGGAGTGTGCAGCTAGTCATTTCAGTGCAACTAAGAAACATAATCGATTTCAACATGGGGGAAAGCTCAGCTCCCCAAAAACAGGCAATCTAGATCGAAAAAATTCATGTATATTCGTTGACACTCTTTTAGAAATTGGCACACCTCAGGCGACACTCAATAATTCAACACTCCCCTAAAAGTGATAATACCTGGGAGAAATCCCCCTAAGACTGAAAAGCTATTATTCTTTGATTCTAGCTAAATTGCCAAATGAAAATGTAAAGCTGTTTATGATAATATGCTTTTTAGTTTTGGTTGTTTCTTCAGTCTGTAATGTTGCCCGAGAACCAACATGTTGTAGCCTTAATCGCAAAGCAAACAAAAGAATGGAAAAGAACTTCAACTCACTTTTTTTGTTTTGTCCGGACATTAACTTCTCCATTCTCTTGTTACCGTTGTGGTGTCCATCTCTTGATTGTCTTCTCAAACATCATTCACATCTCTAATGTGATCCCGAATGTTCTTCCCGTCTATAACGTGATCACCTTTTTAAAGTCTTCATTTTTCCCTACTGGTGACGTCATTTTGCATGCATTTTTTATGTTACACAGTCAATGAATGGAAGTGTATTCTTCCCATAAGTATAATCTATTATATAAATCTCACCTGTCTGTTTAAATGTATGTATATATGTACGTATGTATGTATGTATGTTTTTATGTCTGCCTAAAACTTTCGACAGAGGCGATGTATTTTCGCAAGATCAGTATTATTTTGAAGCGCGACCGTTTGGACGACAAATATCGAAAAATTGGCCAAAAACTTTAATTCCTTCACCCTTACCTGGGCACTTTTCTACAGGGAATGGTCGCTTTTTTTGCCGATATTTTCGAATGTCATCTCATCTTTTCAATTGACTAGCCTTAATTTAAATCTTTGTCACTTTCGGTTTGGCGATGAACGCAGCGGCAAAGACATCAGGGTTTTTTTTTTCACGTTCTTCTCCTTTGCAGTACGGGTTTGAGGCTGCCTGCCTACAACCACTTTTTTTTTCTTTTATTTTTGGTCAACACGCCCGGGCAACGCCAGGCATGTCCTTAATAAATCAAATTCAAATATCATTTCTTGATGGTGATAGAGTTAGCTCCCTTTGCCTATAGATCTCTCACATTATAAATGTTAAATATGCATGAAGTGTAGACAATAACGTTTACATCACTGTTGAACGCCTGCAGGACTATGAATATTAAGCCACTTGTCATCCTCACATAACTCTATTTAGGAGCAAGGCAATATTAATAAAGTCTTGTAGCCAACGCTTAGCAATTATTCAAATCTTGGCATCTGTCCATTATCAAGATTTTCTAACATAAGAGTCCTATAAGCAAGGGAGGTAACTTCTAGGGAATAAAATTCATTCTTATCCGTATGGTTCAACTTTTTATAATCTTCAAGCATATAAATTACTGAAGGATTCTTGTTATTACCGAAATGGGAAGAATTTTTTTTATCTATAGAAAATGTATTTGAAATCAAACAAGGAATACCCGACAAATGAAAAAAAAATTAGAAAACTGTCAAACTGCTAAGATTTGACAGACATTATTAATTCAAAATGATAAATGAAGGAATGCGGAGAAACAAAGATTACATTTTGTTATATAAAGAAATAAAACATGATTAAGACGATCTGAAAATATCAGCCATAAACTCTGATATACTTCTAAATTAAATGGAATACGTTATTACAGTTCTGAATTTTTTAGATGAGGTATGAATGTTTATATCATTTAGATTAATCGGACAATTATTCTCATCTTGAGTGTTATCTGCACAATGTTTCGGTCGGTGTGACCTTTGTTAGGTATAAAAGTCGCCATGTTTTGGCAGCAAAAATGAGGGTAGCTCTGAACTCTAAGGTTTCAAATTTTTTAATCTAGTTAGAAGTTTACACGAAGTATAAAAGATAATTTGACTATCAGCCATAAACTGTGGTGTACAACTGACTATAAATTCTGAATTAAATAGAATCAATACAATTTTTTGGAGGGGGGGGATTTTGTGGTTTCAGTTTTCTTGGTTCCACGTGGTGTTGTTCTATCTATTTTTTTTTTTTTTTTTTTTTTTACTTCTGGTGCTGTTTCTATGTGGTCGGTTAGCATTTGTAGTTCATGTGGATTAGTTTATGCACTCGAGGATTTTCCTTAAAATTTTGTTTCTTTTCAGCACTACTGTCTGTCGTACAATCTCAGTTTTCCCCCTTGATTCTGATATCTCCTAGTCTTTTTCCAAGTTCTTTGTCACTGTTCCTAGTGCTCCTACAATTATTGGTATCATATTGATTTGTATCATGTTCCATATTATTATTATTATTATTATTATTATTATTCCATTAATTGCATAGTGTTGTGAGGCTTTACACCATTTTCCCCCCTTCAAGAGCAGGCTCTTACACCATAGTCACAGAGTCAATTAGATGGAAAGCATCTGGCGTAGAATGTTTGCTAAGCCAAGTAGTACTGATCTCTGGAGAACGGTGATGTTGTATCTGAATCCGAAGGAGTTTAGCTTTTTCATAAGATCATCAGGAATTGAGCCAAACGCGCCTATAATTATTGGCACGATGGAAGTTTTCTTATTCTATAATCTAACAATCTCCATCCTCAGTTTTTGATAGTTCCGTATTTTCTCATTCTTCTTGCCTGTTAAGCTGATGTCGTTTGGGCAAACTACATCAATAATTTATCATCCATTGGTCTTATGTTCACAACTACAATATTCAGTTGTGTGTGAGTTATCTCTCGGTCACACTGAATCATGAAATCCCAGAGAATCTTAACGTCCTCATTTTCCACTACCCCTTCTTTTAACACAAACTCCTCTGCACATTTGTACAAACTTTGTCATGGCGACGTTTGTATTATTATTATTATTATTATTATTATTATTATTATTGAAGAAGAAAAACTAAAACAACAACTCGTGAAACATAATATTGTTTTGCGATCATTTGTAATTATTGATTATTGATCAGATGTGCAAGTAGTTTTGTGCATGGGGTTAATTAATAATCATAAAGCTAATCTGACAACTTAACTTTTGTTTTAAATGTCAGTGGTGATTGCTATCTAACCTTTTCCATTAGCAGCAGAGAAACCCAATCGTGCCTGTAATTAATAACAAACTATTCCGCCTGTCTAATCTTTGCCTTCGGCATGCGTTACATTATTTAAGTATTGTTTTCTCAGCAATATTATTTAGTCAGAACTTGTGTACGATCAAGATCCATTTCATCTAATATATATTTATGTGTGTGCATGTATGAATATATGTGTGCGCATGTATAAATATATATATATATATATATATATATATATATATATATATATATATATATGAGGGAGAGAGAGAGAAATAAAAGGGAACAAACCGAGTTATGTGCTCATCACCGTTTCGTCTTTATTTAGAGACATAACTCGGTTTGTTCTTTTTTATTTCTCTATCCCGTCGGAATACTATTTCCATTATTACCATATTACACACACATACACACACATATATTTCTATATATATATATATATATATATATATATATATATATGATGAGAATAGTGGAACCGAAGAAAGAGAGAAATAAAAAGGAACAACCCGAGTTATGTGTTCATCAACGTTTCGTCTTTATTTCGAGCATTCCTCTTAATTTCTCGCAACCCCTCAGTAAGTTTAAATTCAACTAAATTAGTTTACCCCCACCCCCACCAGATACCTCGTGCACTCCTCGTCCATTACTCCCCTATTTATATACCAGATACTTTAATATTCTTCCAATTATCCCTCTAGCTAGATGTAGCAGTGAAATATCTGAAAACCTAGCCTCACTTCTGATGAGAAGCATTAGGCTTCGAAATGCCTAGGTATAAATAGCAAATAACACCTCCCTCAATTATTGTTTATCCTTATTACATCGACAAATAAATCTATGTATACCATGTACGTTTTGTCAATAATTGCTGGTATATATATACATATATGTAAAGTTAAAAAACTTCCAAGACTATATATACAGTGCCGGCACTGTAATTTTTTCTTAAACTGCAAATTTAAGCTAAATTTAATGTAACTGTTTAAACAAACTATACCTCATTTGATTGGCCTTTTATTTCTCTATAATTTTACCTGTTCATATTTGACTTTTAATTGAAATATTCTAGTGTTCACGTCAATTTAAAAAATAACTTCAAATTGAGGAGGCAAAAAGAAAGTTCGCAGCCACAAATTCACTTAAAACCAGCTTAAATTATCGCTCCTAAATCAGTTAAAAATATCCAGCAACAGGCAACAAAGCATCTCTAATCGTAATTGTTGTTGTTCCAGGTTATACAATGTAATATTTAGTTCATATGCCACGACTTTCTCTTAGTGATTGTTAGAAGCTCATTAATCTCCACCTTTCTGATTTATCCAATCGAGAAATCGGCCGCAGATTGAAATGTAATGAGAAAACGGTACAAAAGACTGTGCAAAAGCACCAAAATACCGGCAGTGTTCGTGATGCCTTTAAATCTGTTTGTACTAGACTTACTTAATGCTATCAAGATCCGCAGCCTAAGAAACAGATTTGAAACGGCTTTCCAAATCCAACAACAGTGCAATCTTGTTAGAAAGTGCTCTCTTTCTACTGTCAAGAATAGATTAAAGGAATTTAATTTGCGAGGATATGTTGCAAGACGCAAGCCAATGGTTTCTGTAAAGAACAGAAAGCGCTGTCTGGACTTTGTCAGATGCAATGAAGATCATGATTCTTCATATTGGTCAAAAGTGCTTTTTTAGTAACGAAAGCAAGTTCGATAGGCTAGGCAGTGATGGTAGACAGTACGTCCGTCAGAGGAAAGACGAAGAATTTAATCCTAGGTGCTCAGTTTCAACGCTGCAAGGTGGTAGAGGTTCAGTTTTGGTGTAGGGAATTATTACTATGAATGGCCTATAGTTCGCTTGCAAGGTTGAATTAATGCGACTAAGTACATTAATATGTTGACTGAGCATTTCCTACCCTACTTTGGTCGGAATTTGGATGATAATCCCATCTTCATGCAGGATAATGCTCCCATTCACATAGCTGGCAATGTCAAGAGGGTCTTGGAAGAGCATGATATTCCGTTTTGGGATTGGCCTGTACAATCTCCAGACCTCAATCCTATCAAAAACGTATGGCATTACATCAAGCAACAGCTACACAATGATAAAATTTTAAATTTGAAAGAACTTTGGACAAAAATCTTTTAAAATTGAGATGTTCTTTCCCCGGAGTATAATTCAAGGAATTCCCAAAAGATTGCAGGCTGTCAAATTGCAGAAGGGCAATGCTACTAAATATTAACTAGTTCATTGTGTTATTGTTGTATTTGTGTTGCATTAATGTCCTAAAGTTACATTTAAATAACAATTTTCCATTGTGTGGACTTTCTTTTTGCCTCCTCAATTTGAAGTTATTTTTTAAATTGACGTGAACACTAAAATATTTCCATTAAAAGTCAAATATGACCAGGTAAAATTATAGAAGAATAAAAGGCCAATCAAATGAGGTATAGTTTGTTTAAACAGTTACATTAAATTTAGCTTAAATTTGCAGTTTTCGAAAATATTACAAGTGCGGACTTTCTTTTTACCGCCTGTATATATACATATATATATATATATATATATTCTGTATTTCTTATATATCTGCTTCTTTATATATTTAATATACACTATGTATATATTACATATGATTTACTATCTGACACCAACTTTCATCACATGTAATAATAAATGAGTAACGGTTATGTCTTTGGTATACTCATGTTTATAAAAATTAGTCTAGTCGTTTTGCTTCCTATAGATCAACATACTCCCAGACGTTCATCTTCAGATTTACATGCAGTAGCGAAAATAAGTAGAAAGTAACAGAAAAGTCATCTATGTCCATTTGGTATATCTTTCCAACTAGTGATGTGACCTGCACGTTCACATTTGGCCATAATTATTCCGTTTATTAGTCTTGCAATCCGCATCGCTCTGCAGTTTTTCTTATTCAGCAATTGCTGGCTTTTTCACACTTTGCATAGATTGTAACTCTTTCTCAACTAGAATATGGTTTCTTGGGCAATTCTCATAAAATATCGCTGACAAGTAATATTACTGGAGACGCCTTTTAGTTTCCATAGAGTGAAATATACCAAAATAGTTATTTCTTGTTTAGTGGTAATTTTGTAAGCGGTATCCTCAATTTTACAGCCGATGTAATCTCCGATTTTTCACAGATGTGTCTTGACAAACTCTGGAACCTGCTCAGAATTTCGAAAGGAACCCTTCCTTTAATCCATGCAAGGACCTGTGGCATCACGGATATAAGTACTAAGTAATAATCAGTTCTAAGTGACACTCTTCTGGAGGTTGAAGGTTCCATACTGGCAATACTAACAATACCAGCAAGATGAACATGCCTCACTTTTTCTGACCACAGTTCCTGATGATTGTGTAATGAATGCCCACAGCCCACTCGGAAATGCTGATCATGCTGTGATAATGGTAGAAAACGCCCTAAATTTTCAACACAAAACTGAAGAGTCATTGCTCAAATCAACGAGGTATTATAAAAAGGCTGACTGGGGAGCCATCAGGGATCTCATCAAAGATGCCCCATGGGGAAATATCTTTTCTCTTTCCACTCAAAAACGGCAATTAAAGCACATGTTCCTATGCAGAGATTCTCTAGCAAGCCCCTCTCTTTCCAATGATTTACTTCTACTTGTGCAGCTGCCATTGCTCAAAGGCAGCATGCGTACCATAGATTTAAACGACATAAATCCAGTCGAACAGACGGAAGTTTATAGAAGCTAGAAGTAATTGTAAGAGAGAAATAGCGACAGCTAAGAGAGAATATACTGAAACCACCAGAAAACACATTGAACCACAGAAATTAGGAACTCGTGATTTTTGGAAAATCTACAACAGTGTAGTAAATAATCGTCGAGAAGGCTAACATGCTTGCCAGTCGGCTTGCCTCAAACTCCACATTGGACCCAGCAAACCACTCCCTCCCTGATTTTCCTTTGCAGACAGATGATGCCACACTAGATGATGCCACACTAGATGATCTGAAAATTACCCCTTCTCAGGGGCATATCATAAAAAACCCAGACACCGCAAAAGCATGTGGACCCGATCTCACCCCGGCTGTACTATTAAAAAAATGCTCTGCCGAAGTTGCTCTAGTTCTCTCCAAACTTTACAACAAATGCCTTAACGAATCTTGCTTTCCTGACTGCTGAGAATTCTGGCGAGAGAACTGACCCATTAAATTATCGCCCCATTAGCCTCCTCCCGCTTTTCGCCAAAATATTTGAGTCCATAATTAATAAAGCTCTAGTCCATCACCTTACAGCTGCTAAACTTCTGACCAACCAACAATATGGATTTAGGCAAACCAAAAATTTAAAGTAACTGAATTTTCACAAAGGGCTTCCACCCCTTTTTCTTTTTTTTTTACCCCTTTTGTATGAAATGAAATGTGCCATGTTTGAGGTGAATAAAAAAAGCATTATACTGGTAGTAAGATGTAAAATACAATTCTCCTTATTCGTATGTAAATGAGGAAAAGCATGAATTCAGTTAAACTATTGGGAGATGAGATCTAAATAATATTCTGATAATCCTTTATTCCTTGCTTAGTTGGAACAGTTTTTGTCTAATTGTTACTGTCCAGGCCATGTGTACTGCGATATCATTTTGACAAGTAGAGATGGACCTGACAACGTGATGCAAGAAACCGCATAAAATAATTATCAAATATACCAAAACGTTATCTACTGAAAATGACAAACCTGCCTTAGAAAGAAACAACGAACATGATCAATAGTCAAAAACATAAGTTAAATGTTGAACTTTTGAAAGGTAATTTTCGGCAAAAAGTTTATACATGTGCAATCAAGAAGCACCAAAATCAATTCAATTCAGTGAGGCTACCATCGACAAACTAAACGCCCTTAGAGTGTGGCTACAGTTGCAATACTAGCTCAACAGTGCGTTTGCAGTCATAAATGGTTATATAACAACCCGAAATTGATAAAGGGGTTGGTTGACGGTTTCTTGTGCATCTCCCTCCTAACCATCTATCATCGTTACCGACAATAAAGATATACTGTTATATTTTTATATATCAGTGTCAGCATTCGTTTGAGCACAGCAAAAATGAAACATAATTAACTTTATAATGTACTAGCGGGATTACCCGGTGTTGCCTGGATGGAGAGAGGTGGTATAGTAAGGCTATTGAGCAACCCAATCCTAAAAAAAAAAATATTTCAATCAAAATAGCAGCAAGTGCCCATGCAAGTACAACAAAAAAATTAACCTCAGTAGCCAGGCTCGAACCTGTAACATGAAAGAGGAAAAGAAGATGAAAGAAGCAAACGTGTTAGACGTCTTGCCCATGTGTACCATGGTGTACTTGTGATGTCACGGCCTTTAATATAATGTTTTTAAACGCACATTGAGATCGCTAGGCGTGAATGACTTTCAAAAATGTTGACGCAAAAAGTGACCCCCCTCCTAGCAAAAACTGTTGACGGCCAAACAATAAATATTTTTGGCTAATTTTTTTATATTTGTTGTACGAGAGATTGATCTTTCTACTGATACCAATTTTGTCAGTGTTCGTTGCGTCTGTCGAAAGTTTTTAGCAAACATACAAACACACACACATACTAACCCACATTTTGCCTTTTATATAATGTATTGAGTTTTTAAGTTTAATAATATTTTAAAAATTTTAGCCAAAAAATCATTTTGCTTGGAATATGGTAACATTGTGTAAACTTGTTTTCCATTGTGAAATATCAGTTTATTTCAATGCTATCTTAGCTTGCGTGTCAATTTCTGCTCATCCGCATCGCTATTCTGCCTTCTTTTGTTCCAAACGAAACCACATAAAATGTGAAGAATTAACAAAAATAATCATTTCTTTTGTTATCAAAAGATGAATTGTATTCTTCCATTTCCTCAGCTTTTATGAAAATTTTTAATTTTCTTCTTTCTTAAACTAAATTTTATAAAAACGAAATCTCTCTATTCTTCCGAGCAAAGAAAAAGCTTCCTATTACATCAATAATCACATTTTAAACTTTGGTATCTGAGAATTTTAAAGAATGCAACAAAATACATTTATTTTTAAGCAGAACAGAAGGTTCTACTGCAGCTGCAAACCTAGTGTAAGCTGTAGGATACTAGAGCAGAAGAAATTGTAATTTGCAGGCATAGTAATTAAGAAAAAGATATTATACTAAATTTGCAAACATCTATAATATAAATTTCACCTGTCTGTTTAAATGTATGTATGTATGTATGTCTGCCTAAAACTTTCCACACACGCGACGGATCCTCACGAGATAGGTATTGTTTTAAAGCGCAAACCTTTGGACGATAAATATCGAAAAATTGGCTAAAAGCATTAATTCCTCCACCCTCACCTGGACACTTTTCTACAGGGAGGGGTCGCTTCCCCCCCCCCCCAATATTTTCGAATGTCATCCCCTCTTTCTGATTGACTAGCCTTTATTTAAACATCTGTCACTTCCGGATTGGTGATGGACGCAACAGCAAAGACGTCAGGGTTTTTTTTCACATTCTTTTCCTCCTTTGCGGTACAAGTTCAAGCCTGCCTGCCTACTATCATTTTTTTTTTTTTTTTTTGCTCAACACATACCTCCAAACACCCGAGCAACGCCGGGCACCCAGTCTAGTAATAAATAAGCAAAAGATATTCTACTCCATGTGCATGCATAATCAATAAGAACAAGTGGATGAGGGACTGTTTTGATGCCCATCTTGGTCAAATAGTGACAAAGATGAAGTTGTGGACTGGTGTATTCATGCAGAACTTCTGCATCTTCAGTTCTTTGCGAATAATTTATGTACAGTTCCCACACTGACATCAAATTGTGCATTTATTGTCTCATAGACACACGACGGTCCTTATCCATGAAATTCTTTATTTGGCCAATCTACTCTGGTGTTCTGATTCCTTACTCCTCCCACACCTCTCACTATCCCTCACAGACTCCCTGCCTTCCTTGAATCTCTTATGCCACTCAAAAACTGATGTTCGATTCATGCAAGATGGTCCAAAAGCAGTCTGAAGCATTCCATATATCAGTGCTGCTGCTATTGTCCCTCTCTATGCATACGCAGAATACTGATACATGTACATTAAAAAAAATCAATGGATAATGGTGGCAGTCAAGAAAGAGCAATATCAATGGAATGCCTAAGGTCTGGGATAAGAATGTTAAAAATTAGATAGAAGAAAAATGGTTAATGATCCTTGGTTTTAAAAAAAAGAAAACTTTCTGTCATGAAAACGTATCAGAAAATGTCTAAGCTGCTTCACGCATTAAAGTTCAAAATGCCTCTTTTTGTCATCCTTAACGAGGCATAAGGTGACTGAGATGTAATGAGCTACTGTGATTAGGACTATATTTATAGGGAGCATTCTAAGTGGGGAGTTAGCTCACATTAAATTTAAATTTCTGAATGTCAGAACATTGCCAAATTCTTTAACTTTAGCGTTGTCTGTGGTATCATATTTGGAAATATATAAATAAATTTTATTCTAATTAAGTTTAAAAATGAGAAAATAAATTTAACCATGATGAAAAATAAAGTGATTCGCTTCCAACCAGGGTTGCTTGGTGTAAGATCTGAACTCACTGTCTTTAGGTTTGGGTTTCGATCTCAGCTCGAGTATTTTTTTTTTTTCACTTACAAGAAGTGAACTGTTTAGAAAAAAATATGATACTCGAATACACATGTCACATTTTCTGTATGAATTAAAATACAATATTTATGTGTATTTTAGGACTTGGCAACGTGATCTGACGGGAACTGGTGTTAACATAATTGTGCTATATGGTCAAATATGCAGTTTTATTATTATTCCAGTGTAAGAGTGTACGGGCGCACGTATGGCAGCTGTATGCAAATAACCAAGCCGTGTATGAGATGACGCCACGGCAAGGAAAAAAGAAAAAGGTTATAAAAAGTGACACAATGTTTAACGAGTGAGATCGGAGATGTGCTGTACAACCCAAGCTCTCTACCGATCCAAGTTGTGAAAACGGGACCATTGCCAGCATCCTCAAAATGCATTGCTGAATTGCCACAAATAACGAGGATGTTCCCAGAGTGATGAAAACAAAGTTTTCGGCCACGGTTATGATCTTTGATTTGGTTTCAAGTGAGGACCACATCATGCAACCTCACATCTTCGAAGTCGGCTTGAAATTCAACACCAAAGTACCTGGATGTGCTGAAGAGCGTGTTTATTTATTTGCTTCCCCACTGAGCAAATTAGGCACAAGGCCGTTTTTTAATGTGGAGATGGAGGGAGGGGGGAGGGAAAGGGGGATCCTGCTCCCGAGAGGTGGGAAATGGGAGCTGGATAGTAACTATGGTCGTAGGGTGATCCCTACCTTGACCAAGTTCAGATATGTGGGGTTACCCCCACATATGGTCTTTGCTAGTCATAGCTGGTCTTTGCTAGTCTTAGCTTTGCAGTATCTGCCGGAACAGATACTACAGATGTGCTGAAGAGCGTGGTGATCTGATGCAATCAGGTGACTACTAGCAGACCTTAGGTGTGGCAGCAGTACTCAGTGCCGGCTCACAATTCCAAAGAGACCCAGGCTTAGCTTCAGAAGGAAAGCTACGACTTTGTACTCTTTCTCTCTTCACTAGCCCTCCTCCTCCTCCCACAACCTGAGCCTGCTGGACTACTTTGTTTGGTCATACGTCAAGAGCATTACCAATATGACCTCCCACAACACCAAAGCCAGCCTGATCGACACCATCCACCAAGTATTTGCCAAGCTCCCACCAGCATTTGTGGAAAAAAGCATGCTCCGAATTCTGGACCCGTATTGAGGTACTGATTGAGGTTGAAGGCAGCTACATTAAATAGATGTCAGCTCTACTACATAATTAAGTTACCTGAATTGATTTTTTTTTTCAATAAAAGTTTATAAATAAAGCTATCGTAGTGTTTCCTTTAAGGTGACAACTTTATCGTTCCACTCTATATAGAAAGAATGAAGTAACCATTGCTTTCTATGATATATTGTTGGCGTCCACTCGATTACACATATTTATTCTTGTCATTTCTTTGAACTGAATGATTTACTATTTATTGTTATTTCCTAACACATATTCCATCAGCTTCTTTCAGTTTTATAGGAGAGCATAAATCAATATTCTTTGCGCTTAAAGATTACTGAGAAAAAAACAATCATATTCTCACAAAGGTTTTTTTTTATTCTATAAGATATTTTCTCAGTTCATATTGTTTTTTAGATCATAAATAGTGAACCAGAAACACTAATTTTGTCAACATGGCGCTTCACACAAATTTACCAAATAAATGTCCAAAGGAAAAATAGATTTAAAAAAAAAATCATTTAACTTAAATCAACAATACACCTCACAAAAACGTTTGTCTGATGCCAACTCTTTGCGGTCCTGCATATGACCTAAAACGATATCCGATGGTGAGGCCCCACCTTGCGGGCCTTGGGGAGTGTGGAGCCACCCTTTAATTGCCATTGCTCCCAGGTCCACTCTAACCCGGAGTGGTAGTACCTGTTAGGGTCCCAACTATGGGTTAAATAGAATCTGATTTTTAAAAAAAATATACTCCATTAAAAATCGTTCCTCAAAATAACTAGATAACGACATTAAATAACCTGAAAAAGGTTGATATGCCGTAAAACAAAAACAACGAACCAACCAACTCTTTGCTGATTAATCTTAGCAGTCAAAACAAAATTTTAATTAGAAATAATCGAAATTAATTTTAATGAAATGATACAGTTTGGGGCCATTTTCCATCTCTTAGTAATTACTAGTCTAAATTTTTTAATGAAATGACACTTTTTCTTTTTCTTTTTTTTCACTGTTTTCCTTCTTTTAGAAATTACTAGCTGACTTTTAATTAAACGATTCTGTTCATTGCTGTTCTTTCTTTCTTTCTTTCTTTTGTAATTACTGACTTAATGACACGGTTTTTCACGGTTTTATTTCTTTTGGTCATTATAAAACTTAATTTAAATTAAATTAAATGATTTTCACCTAGTTTCTTGCTTTTAGCCATTACTAACTTGATTTTTTATTAAATGACAGTTTTTGGCTGCTTCCTTCATTTTATCTAATACTAGCATAATTTTTATGAAACGACATGGTTTTTAGCCGTTTTTGTTCTTTTATCCATTACTAACTTAATTTTTATTTCATCTATACAAGCTTGATTTTTTATGAAATGACATGGTTTTTAGCCGTTTTTGTTCTTTTATCCATTACTAACTTAATTTTTATTTCATCTATACAAGCTTGATTTTTTATGAAATGACATGGTTTTTAGCCGTTTTTGTTCTTTTATCCATTACTAACTTAATTTTTATTTCATCTATACGAGCTTGATTTTTTATGAAATGACATGGTTTTTAGCCGTTTTTGTTCTTTTATCCATTACTAACTTAATTTTTATTTCATCTATACAATCTTGATTTTTTATGAAATGACATGGTTTTTAGCCGTTTTTGTTCTTTTATCCATTACTAACTTAATTTTTATTTCATCTATACAAGCTTGATTTTTTATGAAATGACATGGTTTTTAGCCGTTTATTAACTAGCTCAGTTTTAGGATTGTTTCTTTTTTTATCGTTTCTAGCAGAATTTTAATGAAATGCCACGGTTTTTCACGGTTTTATTTCTTTTAGCCATTACTAGCCTTTTTTATGAAATGATTGGTTCTTTCAATGGAGAAAAAAACGAACCAACTTAATTTTTCGTTTTTGGTATCCTCTGTTTATGGACCCGAATCCTGAATAATCAGTTTCTCATTAGTCAGCCAATGGAGATTGCCGACTAATGGTTATCGTCGTAACAATCATCCTGGTTAGCCTCTGATTCGTTTAGATAATCGGCCAATCAGTTGCAGTCATTGGGAGGGGCTACAACGAGCAATCCTGTGGTTGGTTGATGAATGATTTATAGACGTTAAGGACTTGTGCCAAACTTGAATACAATTCCAAGTTACGCCAATCTAAAATGTTTGCCAACTTTAAAATATATTTATTGTTTTATAATTTTGAAAATTATATGATTTTTGACAGGTCCTCAGATCTGCGAATTGTTTTGTTTTAGTGACAGTTTTATAGGTTAGTTGTGGTTTTGTTCGAGTCACAATCTTTTTGCATTAATGACTGTTTATTACGCTTGATTCTTAAAAAAAATGTTGGCTACTCAAAACGAATTTATTTTTATACCGTTCAATAAACCATTTATTATCATAATTTAATTATCATTTAATTAACTTCACCAGTCAACTTTTTGACACTTAAATGAAACTGTCATAATGGTAACGTCACCAGCTTTGAATGCTACAGTTTTGCTTTCGGTTTCGATTCTAGCTGATGGCACCCAAATACGTTTTTTTTATTTTTTTATTTTTACTTTTGAAATCACGACTCTATAATAATATATCCGGAATCTGGACAAATTAAAATATATTTAAGCGTATTTTATGCCTAGCTCTTTTGTTAAAATACGCTTAAATATGATATTTTAATTTATGCAGATTTCGTATATATTATATCAGAGTAAATTTTTTTATTGTTTCTTATATATTATAAAGTTGTGATTTAAAAAAAATAGATGTGTATTATTTGGGTGCATCGACTTGAATCGAAACCAGAACCAAAACGTATGAGGAATATATATATATATATATATATATATATATATATGGTGATTGTCACTTCTTGACAGAAGAAGACCATCTTTCCCTTGCTTTATTGTTGATTACTCAATCATTTTCATGTATTTTTTAAATATCTTTTTCTTTTTTTTTATACACTTATACACACACACATATATACATGTGGAGATGTGATCAAGATGCATCAATTCCTATTTTCTGTGGGAACGAAGGTGGCTCTTCAGACCAGCCCTGCCCTTACACATTCTGTTGCAAAGTTCACACTTAAACTGAGATTGAGGGATGCCAAATGGTGCTGCTCTACTGTGGACGCTCATATGACGCTTCAGGCCTCCACTCGATTTACAGACCACGGAGCAAACAGAACATCTGTGCCCTGCAATGTTTTACCCATCAAAGAAAGATTGATCTCCATGTGAATGCTTGTGACTTGCTAGGCCAGCTCCGGATAAAGTCATTTTACCGCATAAATCACAGGTGTGGTTCTGCATGAAATCCTCCGACAGACCTGATATATCTGACAGATTTTTCTTCCGGATATCATGCTTCATTTTTTCATGCTAATATTTTTCCTTCTCAAAACTATCACAGCCATGATAGACCAAGGAGCGCCACTTTTTACGATCCTTGGAAGCACTTTCCCAACTGAACACGTCAATTCCAAGAGCTTTAAGATTATCTTTGATGTCATCCTTAAAGCGTTTCCTCATTTATGTTGTGGACGCTTTCCTTGTGTAATTTCACCATAGAACACGCGCTTTGGCAATCTATCGTCGTCGTGTATATATATATATATATATATATATATATATATATATAAGGGTTTGCTTCACAAGATTTCCAGCTACGGTATAACTGGAAATGTTTTCTCAATCATTCAATCATTTCTCTCCGATAGGCTCATAAGAGTAGTGGTCGATGGACAAAAATCGGAGGCCTGCTATATAAATGCTGGAGTCCCTCAGGGGTCAATCCTGGGCCCAACTCTCTTCCTGATCTACATCAATGACCTCCCTAAACACATACTTAAATCATTCGTTGACATCTATGCTGATGACACGACCATCTAAGGCAACACATCAAAGGCTGTAAATGACAAAGTTCTCTCTGATTCTCTCTCCTCTGATCTCGAGCGCGTGGTTCAGTTGGGAAAGACATGGCTGGTTACCTTTATTGCATCTAAAACCAAACTCCTATCCTTACATCATCAACGCTCTGATCCTCATCTGGCATCAATTGGGATGGATGGCTCTCGTCTGGGAGAGGCCCCGTGTTTTGACAAGCTTCTGGGTTTGACCTTTACTCCTGATCTGAAATGGAACGCGTACATCAAGTCTGTTGCCAAGGTTGCTGGAAAGATGGTGGGATCCTTCTACCGCTCCAGAAGATATCTCACTACTGATGCAATTCTCTATCTATATAAAAGCAAGTTACGTCCAAGGATGGAGTACTGCTGCCATATCTGGGCAGGAGCTGCTAAAAACAGCCTATCCTGCCTTGACAGAGTACAAAATAGACTTCATGGCTCAGTGGGAGATGCCCTTTTCTTTACCCTGCAACCTCTCTTCCACAGAAGAGACATTGCGAGCCTATCCTTGTTTCATCGTTATTTCCATGGCAGGTGCTCGTCTGAACTCCAATCTCTGGTCTCACCTCGCCAATCTTTCACGAAAAACACCCGTCTAGCTGAATCCACTGTGAAAAATTTCCCCACTCTTTATCTGTGCCTAAATCAAAACGTGGATTCCATGAACAAAGCTTCTTTCTTAGAACTGCACGCCTGTGGAATTCTGTTCTGTCTGCCTGCTTCCCACCTGACTACAACTTGGATGTCTTCAAGTCTGACGTTAACAAATTCTTAATGAACCGCCCCCTTAAGTAAACACTTCATCAAATCTCCACACTAACGTAATGTACTTGCAATAACCCTTATCCCTGAGTGGCTTCCGGGCCTTGATTAGTGATGACCACTGTGTAAAATTAATAGTAGCCGAATGGATACGGTCTCCGCTAATCGAGCCAGAGATGTCTCGTGTCGCGGGGTTCGAATCGTTCGACTGGTAGTAATCGTGACACCCTGCACTGAAGAATCCCGAAAGGATGAAACACTAGTGTCTGTAGGTATTTAATTATTATAGTAAAAAAATAATTATATATATATATATATATATATATAATCCACTGACACGTATTTTGTCGTCTACGACTCATCAGAGTAAACACGTGTCAGTGGATAATTATATTCTAAAAGCAATATATATATATATATATATATATATATATATATATATATATATATATATATATATATGCCGCTTCCCATATAGGCGTAGCAAATTGGTTAAAGGGAAAATTATTCTCAACTCGCATTTAGGTAAAAATGCACTTTCGTAAATAATTGAATTCATTCAAAAATTATCGCACAGCTATAATCGAAACCGAAACAAAAACTTTTGAAGAATTCTTCGTAAAACAAGAAATAACAATTAAACGACAGTCACTCGGAAGAAAAAAGATGTAAGCCTGACACACGAAATAACACACACGCTATAGTATTGATACATAGATAATACAAAGACATTTATTGGTCATGAACCCGCCTGGGCTCGTTCGCTTTGAAATAGTTTACAAGAACAAAGTGAGTGTAAGTAGAATCATGTGTGCGTGTGTACTTAAAGTGGAAATGTTTATGCACCGCATGGTGTGTATGAAGAAATTGAGTTCATGAAAATACATATAAAAAGGTTTTGTGTGTGTGTGTGTGACAGAGAGAGAGAGAGGAGAAACATCTTACGTACTGGACTACTGGCATAGTGTGCTTAAGTGTGCGTGAATGTATTTAGTGTGTCATGCTTTTGATAAAAACGCTCGTCTCAGACTCATTAAAGGTCTAAGGTGAGAGGATCTGTAGAGACAAATGCTAAAGGAGAAAAAGAGGAGAACAAATTTAGTCTCTGCAGCTTATTTTATAGTCACTGCTCGGAGTACCACCTGGCATTTCCAAAGGGCAGACAACTCACAATTGAAAACGCCCTCTAATGGTGGTGTGCGTAATTGTGTTTGAGAAAGGGAGATAATGCTACAGATTAAAAAAACCGCTAACGCGTCAATTATTGTGCTACCTTGGAATTCTAAAGTAATTTTAAAACTTTTAAAACCGCAGAATAAAAAGTTTAACAGCAAAAGTCAAGTATTATGATTCATTTGTGCTCCTTGATCCAAAGAAAATATCAAATTTTCAGCAGTGGCAGAGTAAGAAAGTATAAAGTTCGGCTCCAAATTCTAGACCACTTCCATTGTTTTCTCCAGAAAATTGTATGCATAGAATTTAATTTTTATAAAAGTAGGATATATTTGAATTTATGTCCTCATAGACTTCCTAGGGATGCACTTGGAGATTTGGGTACACTTGCATTGTTTTCGTAGAAAACGTTATATAATAATAAACTTTTAGATTTTATGTAGATTCTCTAACCTTTTTTTTTATAGGGAACACGAAAACATCACACACAAATCCATTGTGATTTGAATCTTCAAAACTTTGACTTTATTTCCTACAATTTAAACAAAACTGTCACATTTCGGAATTTTTTAGATGCGATAACTTGTATCATTTGGATTATCCAGTCTAATGTTCTCATCTTACATGTGCTTCTCACAACATTTCAGCCGGTATAACCGCCGACCTTCTTCAGGTATATTTTATCGAACTTGTGAATCTTTCGAATCTGTGTTGTAATGGTTCTAAGTGAGAGTCTTCTGAAGTTTGAAGGTTCAGTGCGGGCGGTACTAAAAATACAATTAGAAATTATTAAAACCTCTTCCCAGTCATGACTGCTGGAACAAGAAAAATCTACACCCGTTGATATTAGTTTGATGCAAAAATAATGCCGTTTTTTGACGTGTATATATATATATATATATATATATATATATATATATATATATATATATACATGTCAAAAAACGGCATTTTATATATATATATATATATATATATATATATATATATATATATATCTGATACAAAAACGAAATTATTTTTGCATAATAAAATAAAGGGTTCTGTTCAAAATTCTACACGGATTTCCAAATTGTGCAGAAAAATTCCTGAATTCAATAAGATGCACCTGAAGAAGTTCGGAGGTTACTTTGGATTAAACGTTTTAAGAATATCATTCAAAAATGAGAACAGCATCATTTCAGTTATTATAGGAGCAACTGGAGTCAAATTTAAAAAAAAACTACATGGTAAATATACCCGGTGAACCAAGTGCAAGAGAGATTCAAATAATTGCAGTTGAAGGGACGGTCAGAATCTTAAAAAGATCTCGCGATTAGAATATGTAAGATAGCAGGTAAACTGTTGGAATCCCGGCTTGAACAAACTGATAGTCTGAATACACCAAATAGTACAAAGTTGTTATATTTTCAAAATGATTCATTTGCACTTTTTTTTTTACCTTTATCTTGATGAAGGAAGCCATTTTCTAACTCGCATCGTGATCTAAATCGTTGCTCGCTTTTGAAAACCGACATGTTTTAATATTGATTTGTTTTTGTTTGTTTTTTTTAAGATTATTTCAGTAAAAATAAATAAATAATATAAATAAACGAAGGAATTTAGCTACAAATAAAGTTGGACTGATATTAATATTGAGTAGATATTTTAGATCATGTTTCCTCCCCACCCACCCCACCTCATAATGTATCTGAAGCTGACAATGACAGGTTTATCTGGAAAGATAATTTGAAGAACGAATCGGGGGGGGGGTATTTTTTTAGAAAAGAAAAAATAAATAAAGTCAAAAGATTTAAACAATAATATATTTCATCGTATAGGGTAAGCGGAAAACAGTTTTCGAAAATTTTCCATGTTTTAGCCTAAAAATATTAATTTCCAAACAAATAGAAGATATAACAATGCCTATTCCAAAAGAAATGTCTGCAGACGTTGGTTACATCAACTGAAACGTTGTGAGAAAAACATCCAAGTTAAAAACAATATAATAACATTACGTTTCTGAATTTTTGAAATGAAGATTCATTTTCAATGCAGGGCGATACTCAAAATACAATCGCGATGACTTCTGCCCAGTCGTGGCTGATGCTAACCCTATGGATTAAATAAAGGGTTCCATTCACAATTTCATGCAGATTCCTGAGTTCGACAGAAGGATTCTCGAGTTCGCCAAGATACACCTGAAGAAAGTCGGAAATTAAATCTACCAAAACGTTAAAAAAAAAAAAATGAGACGAATATGAATTATTAATCCTCATCTCAAACATTCAGAAAAATATTTTTTAGTAGTGTGTTTCACATCTTAGAAAACGTTGAAATTCCCGCTCGACCTAGCGTATATACATCCAAGTTTAAAGATTACTACAGTCGCCAATGAAACCAGGCGTAATTTCTTTCTCTCCACGAGGGCTTTGGCCTCCTGAGTTTGATACCACCAGAATGTGAAGAGAGAAAAAAAAATTTAACATGGATAGTCTTCTATTCTTAAAAAAAAAAAAGATATGTTTCTATACCGAAAATTTGGACATTATATATATATATATATATATATATATATATATATATATATATATATATATATATATAAATGATTTTATCATTTAAGAAATATTTTCTTAACATGTCTTGGTTTTCAAAGATTTTCAATTTTATAATCTTTTTTTTAAATTTTAACCAATTTCATTGTGAACGTAGACGACGTGCTACAATTTCATTTTACAAATCTAAATATAAGGAAGAGGAATGTGTGGACATTGGATTTGAAGACGACTATATTGTAATCTACAGGGAAGCAGTCCTGTGGTATAGTTGCTTCTCAATATTTTATAGTCTTAGTTATCCCTCGAACAAAACTTTATTTTGGTTTTTACTAATGGGTCCCCTGCTTATCAAGAGCTGGGGGCAGTTCGAAGATAAGGACTAAAGAGAGCATCCGTGTAACTTCCCAATCGCCACGCATCTTTTTCTTTTTTTTTTTTTCCTCTTTCCTTCCAATCAATATGCCTATATATGGATTCCATTTCATGACGTCACACCCACATTATGGCTTAAAATATTGACCCAGAACGTGATTTGTTATTTAATGGCAGGGCCAGTCTACATTGCATGGCTTATAGGGGGTAGAGGTTTATAAAGTATAGGGAGGCTAGTGACATTTCTTCCGTGAAAAAGGCTGTAACGACAAAAAGAGATCATTACCCACTAGATTTCAGAATCTATTTTGTACATTGTTGACAGAGGAAAGAGTGCTCAGAACAGTACTTTCTCAGATATGACAGCAATACTCCTTCTTAGGACGTATCTGTTATCTTTGCTTATGTCATAAATACAACTATATTATCTCAAGAAACACAATACGACAAGTTGTTCTGTTCAATTATTCAAACCAAAAAAAAAAAGAAAATGGGCTTGTAATTTATAAGTTACAAAGATCATAAAAGCCACCTTGTGTGAACAATAAGTTTCTCCAGAAGCTTTCAACATTTATCTCAACTAAAAATAATAAAGAAAGGAATTTAATAAAGAAACAATTCTTAGTATTATTTTTTATTGTTTCTCACACATATACATACACAGACATGACAGAAAAGAATAGACACTAAGATAAATATTTGTCCTCGGATTAATATATATGCTTGTTTATATTTACAGATAAAAACAGTGCTGAAATAACTGAAATAGAGTATCGTTAAAATTGCATCTAACAACGTTGAAACATGCCACGAACCAAATCAGGCCTATCAGAATTTCTGCGAGGACAGGTCGTGGGTCAACATGAATGTGGTCTTTTTCAACAGAAAATAGCAAGAAATCTTTCAATACCCTTTTCTACTGTTAATAGAGTGATTATACAATTCACAAGAGAGGACAAAGAGTGCACAAAACCTCATTCAAGTAGCCGCGGGCTCTCTGAAAGAACCTTGCATCTTGTGAAAAGAAATGTTGAAGAGGATCATCGGTGCAAAGCCTCTAACATGGCAACACAAGCTGATGTCAGTTCCAGAACAGCTGTCAGGTATCTCCACAAGCTGAGCTACTATGGTAGAGCTGCGAAAAGGAAATCTCTTCTTCGTCCTGCCAATATCAAGCATAGAAAAGATGTTAGAAATTTTCTTGAGTTAGTTATTTCTAACAATCTTTTTTTTTTTTTGAAAAGGACAATCTTTGTAGCAGAACAACCTTTCATTTTTTGGGGGGCGAAGGCAATTAAAAATCAACAAGTTATTGCATTCAAAAACAAATTATGTTCAATTATAATTACAGATACAATAAAAGGTAATACCTATGTCAGTTTGAAGTTTGATAGTTTCCAAATCGGCTGTTCTGGAGAATTTTTTTTTTTGTTGAAGAAAATTAGATAATAGAGGTGAGGAGATATGTATTCATTCTTTTCAGTAAATTCTTTTTGAGCTCCTCTGGTTCTTCCAGTAAATTCTTCTTTTTTTTTTCTTTTTTTTTTTTTTTTTTGAACTCTGCTTGCCCAAGGTTCTTTCGTTTTAGTGTTTATATTTAGCCTCTCCTCAAATAATAGTGGGTAATTTGCATAAAGTCACTTATGCAAATTACCCTAAAAGGTCTTGTTTAGAATATTTCCAACAGAAAGATTCCTAGGTTCCAAACATGATACCCTCGTGGATAAATAAAGGTTTTCGTTCAAAATGCTATACAGATCTCCAATGATAAATGCTTATATTTCAATTTTCTTCCCAACCATGAAATCATCAAAACAACCACAGTCGCATTCCAAATGCTCTACCCACACACCACTCCTGACCTGCATCTCATTATCATCTCTTATTCACTATTATTCTATGATCACCCTGAGTAATCGAGCGACACATGCGAAACTACTGTTTTGAAATGCAAACATATTGTTTTTTTTTACATGGGCATCACCACTTGTTAAGAATATTTTCAACAAAGACTGGGCTTGTGAGATGGTGTAGAGACCTATGACCTTTTGGGCCAATGCCATTTTCTCTGATGAGTCACGATTTTCATTATTTCCCGACAGTGGAAGAGTATGGGTATGGAACCTCCCTCAGCAAGAATTTGACTTAAAAAGATTGCAGCCAATGCTGACACGAAGGGGTTTCTTGGTTATGGTATGGGGTACAATTTGAAGTGATGGTCGCTCAGATCTGGTGGAGCATAAAGGAAACATCAATTCTTCTAAATATGTTTCAATATTATATGAAGGACTCCTACCAATATTCTCAATTGGTAAAATGAACCAAATTAGCTCCCTATTTATGGAAGACAAAGCTTCTTGTCACTCTGCTAGGGTGACACAACATTGGTTGAGCCAAAATAGGATTAATAAACTTCCATGGCCAATTCAGTCCCCGGATATGAACCCAATTGAAAACCTTTGAGGTATATTAGACTGGAACCTTTGCAAAAATAAAAGGAAGCCATCTTCTAAGCCTGAACTTTTAGCATTATTGCATCAGACATGGCAAGAAATTCCTAAAGATGATATTTAGCAACTGATCAATGCCATGCCAAGAAGGGTTCTAGCAAACAGCAAAGGGAATGTTAATTAAGTATTAGTTATTAAATTTGTGACCATTTATTTTTGATTTTGTTCTATAAATTATATGTTCACTGAAATAAACTGTTTCTATGGGGGTCTCTTCTTTTCCATCATGTCTGTGTACATGTACCTGCCTGTATCCGGTGTTGCCCGTGAGTAAAAGAAAAAAAATGACTTGACGTTTTCTGAATTTTTGAGATGAGGATTGGTTATTTGTATTATTATTCATCGGACTATTATTCTCATCTTGAGTGTGATTTTCACAACGTTTCGGCCGATGTAACCTCCGACCTACCTCAGGTATATCTTGTCTAACTCGGGAATGTTTGTCGAACTCAGGAATTTGGATGGAATTTCAAGCGGAATCCTTTATTAACTTCACGGGGGTAGTGTGCTCTTGTTTCGTCAGCCATGACTGAATAGAGGTCCTAAGTATTTCGCGTATTTTTTCGGTCGTTCACACTGAAGATTGAACCTTCAACCTTCAGATGAATATCACATTTACAATTGATTTTTCACAGTACTCTAACCACTGTGCCATGGGTCCTTCCGACAGAAACATCCCCGATTTCAACAAGATACACCTGAAGAATGTCGGAGGTTACAATGACCGAAACGTTGTTAAAATCACACTCAAGATGAGAACAGTAGTCCAATGAATAATAATACAAAAAAATGACTTGTTTATAACATGAAAGCCACGAAAATAATTTCAGTTTTCTTCTTATTTTCCAAAATAATTTAATTACGAATGTTTAAAAAAGTTCATTTCGATATTTGGTTTTGTTGGTTATTTTGTTTTACGTCATATCATCTCTTTTCGGATTATTTAATGTTGAACCCAGAAATTTTGGCCAAAAAATATTTATTCTTCAAGTTCTTTATATCTTCATGTTATGGTGTTTGCTCAAACAAACACTATGTGAAATCGTGTTTGCTCTGGTTGGATTTGAGAGAAAAATTGTTATTATTGTTTTTGACTTTGCAGAACATGATTGAGTTTTGAAAAGAGAAATTTAAGCAGAAGAGAGAAACACACACACACACACATATTCTCAGTAACGTAATTTAATTAATATAAATAACACTTTCTTACTATACGAGGGTCGTTCCAAAACGAAAGACTCCTATATTTTTAACTCAAAAAGTTGAAGAACTATGAAAACGGGAGTGGTACTATTAAAATGAGCGACATTTTGTGCTTCAGAATTTAATTTTCTACATAGTCACCACCATTCTCAATACACTTTTGCCAGCAATATACGATGGCTGTTAATAATCTCTCTTGAAGTATGCTTTATCATATGAGGGTCGTTCCAAAAGTAAAGTCTCTTATGTCTTTTTAAGTCAAAAGTTGAAAAGCTACGGAGACGGGAATAGTGCCATTAAAACGAGTGACATTTTGTGGTCCAACATTTATTTATTTACATAGTCACCGCCATTCTCAATGTACATTTTCAGGAATTCAATGCTGCATCTCTACTTTTGATGCACGTCTTTGATAGGGTTTTCTTTCCTAGAGCCTCACACCGTCAATATTTGCAACAGAGAGATGAAACATTCAGGTCATGAATGTATGTTCAATCATCATAACAATGCAATTTACAATCCTCTTTGATCCATTCAGTCAGAATAAAAAATAGGAGGCATTACTTTTGTAACATCCCTCATATGTACAAGAGATAGTTTGAAAACGTACTAAACTATCCTCAAGTTTTTTGGTCTCTCTCTATGCAGGAGTTCGCCAGGACAACCTGGTATGAGGATGCTGTACCTTACAAGTAAACCATGACCAAAATATCATGGAATTCGATACTGAAATAAGATCTCTTTTGAATTACTATACACTGGTTTATATAAGGAATAGTGAACTTTCTCTTTGTGATGTTTCCATTAATAAAACACTATTTGGCCAGATGAATTCTGGTCTTGGAATCCAGCAAAACCAAGTAAAGACCACAAGAAAAACAAGTGAAGCATGCATGGTCCCCCGTGGGTGCACAGTGAACGGGGCATAAAAAAATGACTAAGTTCAGCATTTGCCACCCCCACCCTCATTTAGCCCTAAAAGTTCCCAGACTGCTAACTAGACATACACAGATAGTCCCAAAAATGGAGTGTTTTTATTAGCTCTAAAAAAAACCCTGGGACACACCCAAGAGTTATCGCAATGTATAGACAAACAAAATTATATAGAAATCAGTTGGTTACAACTTTTCAGAAAGTTTTATAAAAATCCAAGGCTTCAATTTTTTTTAAATAAGCACAAAAGTGTCAATTTTAGCCATTTTAATCCGAAAGACACCCATGGAGGGGGGGGGGATAACCAGAGTTTTTCAGGGAAATCTGTTCTGTTACATTTTTGCTCATATCATGTTTATTGTTTCTGCAAAATTTTAAAAAATTCCAAGGCGTAGTTATTGTGAAAAGTGCTAACGGATGAGAGTGAATTTACAGGTCCACCCTCCTTTTGTCGAGAGACCAATAAACTATAACATAGTCCACTAATCAAAAAAAAAAAATGATTGTTCTTCACTGCTTAACTTCCTCAATGGAAAGAAACTTTGCTCATGGAAATTTTGTTTGGTCTTTTAGTAAAGAGAAAGTGAAACTCTGTCGTTTACATGTATTACCACTGATTTTATTGATAGTTATTTGTGAATGTTTATTGTCTAATGATATCCAATGGACAAAGTGAGATATCTTTTTGAATGTCATGCATATAGATAATGAACCTTATGAGAGAATTGCGAATGAATGTTGGAATGGACTATACTGAATCATGACAGGAATCTGTTGATATTCGATTTGAAGACGATCATGTGGTAATCTATAGGAAGTCAGTTCCATAACGGCACTGTCCCTCGACACTAGCGCACAAATACATGTATTTGGTGACTTTAATGTCCACCACAAAAACTGGCTTGGATTCTCTACTTACACAGATGCAGTGGGCAGCACAACTCATAGTTTCACTATATCTCACTCCCTATCACAAATTGTTACGTTTCCAACCCGTTTCCCTGACCAGGAAGAACAACACGCATCACTTCTAGATCTGTTTTTGACCACAGTTACCGATGACTGCATAACGAAGGAACGCTGATCATGCAGTGATAATGGTTAAAATCGCCCTAAACTTTAGAGCCAAAACTGAAGAGCCACTGCTCAAAACAACGAGATATTATAAAAAGGCTGACTGGGAAGCCATCAGGGAACTAATTAGAGATGCCCCATGGAGAAATATTTTTCTCTCCCTGCTGAACAATGTGCAAACGAGACCACTGACTGGTTCAAAACTGCAATCGAAGCGCATGTTCCCATGCGGAAATTTTATAGTAAGCCCCACTCTCCCCAATGGTTTACGTCGACTTGTGCAACTGCCATTGCTCAAAAGCAGCATGTATACCGTAGGTTTAACCGACATAAGTCCAATTCAAACAGACTGAAGTATATAGAAGCTAGAAATAATGTTAAGAAAGAAATAGCGACAGCTAAGAGAGAATTTACGGAAACCATTAAAAAGCGCATCGAAGCACAAAAACTAGGAACTCGAGACTTCTGGAAAATCTACAACGGTGTAGTAAATAATGGGCAATCAACAATTCCTCCACTAACCAGCAATCATGAGGTTGTCTCCTCAGCAACCGACAAGGCTAACATGCTTGCCAGTCGGTTTGGCTCAAACTCCACACTGGACCCTTCCAACCACCCCCTACCTGACTTTCCTATGCGGATAGACGCCATGATAGACGATCTGAAAACCACCCCTGCTCAGGTGCATGCTATCATAAAAAACCTTGACACTTCAAAAGCATGTGGACCCGATCTTATCCCAGCTGTGCTATTAAAAAAGTGCTCAGCCGAAGTAGCTCCAGTTCTCTCCAAACTCTACAACAAATGCCTTAATGAATCTTGCTTTCCGGGCTGTTGGAAAATTGCTTCTGTTGTACCAGTATTCAAGAATTCTGGCGAAAGGACTGACCCATCAAATTATCGCCCCATTAGCCTCCTCCTACTTTTTGCCAAAATATTTGAGACTTTAATTAACCATGCTCTAGTCCATCATCTTACAGATGCTAAACTTCTGACTGACAAACAATATGGATTTAGACAAGCCCGTTCCACAGCAGACATCCTAACTGTGATCTCTGAACGTATATACCATTCACTGGACAAAGCGGGGGAGGGCAGAACGATAGCTCTAGATTTATCTAAGGCTTTTGACAGAGTATGGCATGAGGGTCTCCTCAGGAAAATCAGATCATATGGTATCACTGGAAGAATACATGACATAATTAAATCCTTCTTAGATAAGAGAAAAATCCAGGTTGTCCTCGACGGTCGTACATCTAAACAATATGATATAAATGCGGAGTGCCTCAGGGGTCTATCCTAGGACCTCTGTTATTCCTGATATTCATAAATGACCTCCCTGACAAAATTGCCTGTGAGATGGGTATATATACTGACGACACCACACTCTATAACAGATACGACAGGAAAACAAATGAACACATATCTAAAGAAATAGCAGAAGCACTAGAGGATGACCTCCAATCTGTAGTGGAATGTGGACAAAAATGGCTGGTCACATTCAATGCTGCTAAGACAAAACTCGTTTCCTTCAGTAATTACAAGAAACCTTCTCTACCACCAATAGCAATGGCCAATGACTCTTTATCTGAAAGTACATCCTTTAAACTCCTCGGCCTAATGCTCTCAGGAAACATGAGTTGGAACAATTACATTGAGAGTATCACCATGCCCGCTGCGAAGAAGGTAGGTTCTCTCTACTATGCTAGAAAGCTACGTACGCCCAAAAGTATCCTGTACCTCTATAAGGTCACCATTCGCCCATGTATTGAGTATTGTTGTCATATTTGGGCTGGTGCATCTACCACTAGTCTCTTGCTTCTAGACAAGGTTCAAAAGAGAGTCGCCAATCTGATAGGTCCTGAACTATCATCTAAACTTCAGCCCCTGTCCCATCGACCAAATGTTGCATCCCTCTGCCATTTTTACAAGTACTTTAACAGTGAATGCTCTGACGAACTGCAAGCACTTGTACCCCCTCGACGTAAAAACCCCTGCCAAACTCGACAAGCAGTTAAATCCCACCCCTTCACTGTAGAGATCTCTAGATGTAAGAGAGCCTTCTACTCTAGTAGTTTCTTCCTCAGGGCAGCTAAACTTTAGAATTCTCTGCGGGGTCCCTGCTTCCCCAACTGTACCAACCTGCAGAAGTTCAAGTGCAACGTGAACCAACATCTTGCTGCCCAACTCCCTACACAGTACCCTTGATGCCTATGTCCCTGGTAGTAGCCTCCTACAATAAAGTGGCAATGTGCCTTGTTTGGTATGAGAATGCAAAAAAAAAATGTGAAGCACAAGTTACGAGATTGCCAAAATAGTTAGGACAAAGGTTTTGCGAAGAAAGGAATAACGCGATGAGAAAATCTGCCCTCTGAAAATCTATGAGAAGTTTATCTTCAAGTGAAGATAACCGATACCTAATTGTCCAATGAGAAAATAAATAGGAAGATCCAAATCCGTTGCTTCTGTCTAGGTTCCACCAAGATTGTCCTTCAAGGGTTGGAAACTAACTGGTCCTTGTATGACCAAGTCATTTAACAGAGGCTATTCTCGGTGTCAGTGTTTATGACAACTACACCATAGATCAAACATTACATACAGACGGTCGCACATACAGATGACTTTTTTTGTACATAATAGATTACCAGAGCTACACGGAGTTGCCCGGGACAAAAAAAAAATAGAAGAGGTTAAAAATGGTATGTAATATCTTTTGTATAATATGTTTTGTTTTGAACATTTCCAGCAAATGTAAAGCTGGTGACCCAATCTCTTCAGAAATAGTTCCAGAACTCACCGAAACTTTTCATTTATTTCACTTCATCCCTCATTTTGTGTGTGTGTGTTTCTTCAGAAATAGAAATAGAGCTCACTGACATCTTATTTCTTTCACTCCATCTTCCATCTGCGTGTGTGTGCCTGTCTTTCTCTTTATGCAGAAAGAGTACCAGAGCTCACCTCATTTCTTTCTGTCCCCCCCATCTATGTGTGTGTCTGTTTGTCTCTTTCTCTCCAGAAAGAGTACCAGAGCTCACTGACATCTCCTTATTTCTTTTGCTCCATCCCCCATCTGTGTGTGTCTGTTTGTCAATCTGCTTCTCTTTCTTGAGAGAGAGTACTTGAGCTCACCGACATCTCCTTATTTCTCCCCCTCCCATCTGTGTATTTGTGAGTGTCTCCTTTTTTTCAGAAAGAGTACCAGAGCTCACTGACATCTCCTCCTTCTTTCTCTCCATCCTCATTCTGTGTGTGTGTGTGTGTCTCTCTCTCACTAATTCCCCCCCTTCTCTCTCTTGTGTACACACACATACAATGCAAGGTTCACAGACAAAAAAAAACGAACCAAATACTTTTAGCTTCAATTTTTTTTATGACTAACTTTGAGATAAAAATAACTCGAGGGAATGTACATGACAAATAATGGTTGCCTCTGAGGAGTGAGAATAAGAAAACGATTAGTTTGTAATATTTTTTCTAAAAGTAGAAACAGTAAGACAGATGGAACAAAGATTTATGATTGAGTTTGATGGCATAAAAGATGCATTATTTATTCGAAAATGGCCGACAAAAAAATTATTCCCAGGGCCTGAAAATTGCAAACTTATATCAGCAACGTTTCTGAATTTTTTTTGATGAAGATTGGTTATTCATATTATTTCGACTACTGTTGTCATCTTGAGTGTCATTTTCACAACGTTTTGGTCGATGTAACATTCCCGAGTTCTATAAGATAGACCTGAAGAAGATCGGAGGATACATCGACCGGAACGTTATGTAAAATGACACTCAAGATGAGAACAGTCATCCGATGAATCCAAATTATATCAGCAAATCTGTCAATCCAGACTCTCACAGTCAACAGTAAAAAAAATCGAAATTTATTTTAGTTATGGAAGGCTCCAATAAACTGAAATTTTGTACCTTTTTCCATCTCTCATAACTACTAGCCCAGTCTAATAATACGGAACCAACTATTACAATGCATGTCCGATCGTAGTCTTTTTCATTTTTCCCTTTTCACATCGATTTCTAGGCACCCATTTTTGTCTTTTTTTCTACTTAAATCATTTGCGGACATTTATATTAAAATCTCATTCATATCTATACTTGCCCAAGAGGAAATAAATTGCTACATCTTTTGGGTCATGGTCATGGTAGTCCAGCTGCAGTCATCCTCAGAGTTGAACCGGCTTACTCCAAAGAAGGTTTTTAGAGAATATCAAATTCACAAGTAGTCCTTAGTCGCATGTATATCCCGGTTATGGGAAATGACAATGCTATGTTTTTGCAGTTCTTGCAGGAAGATGGCAACATCCTCCTACATAAAGCGACTGGTGTTTCCAAATGACCACCCAATTGGTACTGACCAGTCTAAATATTGCTTAACTTCGGTGATCAATCATGAGAACTGGCGTGTCTTAAATACAATTCCTAATCTTTAATTTAAAAAAGCAATTGCAACAACTAGGAGAATTGTGTTTCTTTTAATAATAATAATAATAATAATAATAATAATAATATATATATATATATATATACACACACACACACACACACACCAGGTTAAAGGTATTCAAGAGTGATAACTAATGAATTTAACAAGGTTATTAAGAGTGCCCAATAAAGGAAGAGCAAGATATATTTTTATTAATACAAACAAGTTTATATGGTTGTGACACTGGACATGCTGATGTTTCGGACAAATGGTCGGTTTAAAATCACAAGACCTCGTCAGGTGACTCATTAAATGGTTCCTTTCCACAGAAGAAACCAGTCGTCAAATATATATATATATATATATATATACACACACACACACACCAGGTTAAAGGTATTCAAGAGTGATAACTAATGAATTTAACAAGGTTATTAAGAGTGCCCAATAAAGGAAGAGCAAGATATATTTTTATTAATACAAACAAGTTTATATGGTTGTGACACTGGACATGCTGATGTTTCGGACAAATGGTCGGTTTAAAATCACAAGACCTCGTCAGGTGACTCATTAAATGGTTCCTTTCCACAGAAGAAACCAGTCGTCAAATATATATATATATATATATATACACACACACACACACACCAGGTTAAAGGTATTCAAGAGTGATAACTAATGAATTTAACAAGGTTATTAAGAGTGCTCAATAAAGGAAGAGCAAGATATATTTTTATTAATACAAACAAGTTTATATGGTTGTGACACTGATGTTTCGGACAAATGGTCGGTTTAAAATCACAAGACCTCGTCAGGTGACTCATTAAATGGTTCCTTTCCACAGAAGAAACCAGTCGTCAAATATATATATATATATATATATACACACACACACACACACCAGGTTAAAGGTATTCAAGAGTGATAACTAATGAATTTAACAAGGTTATTAAGAGTGCCCAATAAAGGAAGAGCAAGATATATTTTTATTAATACAAACAAGTTTATATGGTTGTGACACTGGACATGCTGATGTTTCGGACAAATGGTCGGTTTAAAATCACAAGACCTCGTCAGGTGACTCATTAAATGGTTCCTTTCCACAGAAGAAACCAGTCGTCAAATATATATATATATATATATATATATATATATATATATATATATATATATATATTTGTTATTATTATTACTATTATTATTATTTACTATAATAATTATTAAATACCTACAAACACTAATGTTTCATTCTTTCGGGAATCATCAGAAGTTTAGCATCTGTAAGGTGATGGACTAGAGCTTGGTTAACTATTGTCTCAAATATTTTGGCGAAAAGTGGGAGGAGGCTAATAGGGCGATAATTTACTGGGTCAGTTCTTTCGCCAAAATTCTAACTGGCACTACAGAAGCAGTTTTCCAGCAGGCAGGAAAGCAAGATTCATTAAGGCATTTGTTGTAAAGCTTGGAGAGAACTGGAGCTACTTCGGCTAAGCACTTTTTTAATAGCACAGCCGGGATGAGATCAGGCCCACATGCTTTTGCAGTGTCAAGATTTCTTATGATAGCATGCACTTGAGAAGGGGTGATTTTCAGATCGTCTATTGTGGCGTCTGTCCGCAAAGGAAAGTCAGGGAGGAGGTGGTTGGCAGGGTCCAGTGTTGAGTTTGAGGCAAACCGACTGGCAAGCATGTTAGCCTTCTCAGTTGCAGAGCGAACAACCTCATGATTGTTGGATAGTAGGGGGATTGTTGATTGCCCATTATTTACTACACTGTTGTAGATTTTCTAGAAGTTGCGGGTCCCTAATTTCTGTGCTTTGATGCATTTTTTAGTGGTTTCAGTAAATTCTATCTTAGCTGTCGCTATTTCTTTCTTAACGTTACTTCTGGCTTCTATATACTTCTGCCTGTTTGAACTGGACATATCTCGGTTAAATCTGTGGTACGCATGCTGCCATTGCGCGATGGCGGCTGCACAAGTAGAAGTAAACCATTGGGGAGAGTGGGGCTTGCTATAAAATTTCCGTGCGAGAACATGTGCTTCAATTGCTGTTTTAAACCATTCAGTGGTCTCATTTTCGCACTGTTCAGCAGGAAGTGAAAAGATATTTTGCCATGGGGCGTCCCTGATGAGATCCCTGATGGCTTCCCAGTCAGCCTTTTTATAATATCTCGTCGTTTTGAGCAGTGGCTCTTCAGTTTTGGCTCTAAAGTTTAGGGCTATTTCAACTATTACCACTGCATGATCGGCGTTCCCAAGGCTGTGGGCATTAGTTACAGTCATCAAGGACCATGGTCAGAAGCAGATCTAGAAGTGATGTGTGTTGTTCTTGCTGGTCTGGGAAACGGGTTGGAAACGTAACCATCTGTGATAGGGAATGAGATATAGAGAAGTTATACGTAGTCATACCAGCTGCGTCTGTGTAAGTAGAAAATCCAAGCCAGTAGCTGTGGTGGACATTGAAGTCACCAAACACGTGCACTAGTGTTGAGGGAAAGTGCTGTATCTATGCTGTCAGATATTTTGTTTATTAGGGTACAGTCCTGGGTCGAGGGAGAGCGGTAGAGAAAATAAAAGTAGCTAATGTTGTATGTTTAGTCTATAGCACATAAAGGCTTGATCGTCCGATTCTAGTTTAGTTTCTCTAGTCAAGGGGAGGGTGTTCCGAATATATACTCCAAGCCCATGCATATGTCTGTCAGAGTCCTTATGGCAGAGTGGGGGATATCCAGGCATGTTAAAGTAGATAGAAGGGATGGAGGAGTGTAGGTTAGTCTCACTTAGTGCTAAGATATCCGGGGTGTTTTTTAGGAGAAATGCTTCGACATCATTTAAATTAGTTTTAAGCCTATGGATGTTCGTAAATGCAAGCCTCAAGGAAGAAGGCAGGTTGGTTTTGTTTGAGTTTGGGCCTGGTTTTAGCATAATTTTTTTATTGTACTGTCCTTTTTTTTAAGAGTTTCAGTTAAGGTAAGGGATGCTGAACACGTGGTTATGTAGAATACCAGACATGCAACACAAGCAGACAATCAGTTGTCCTGCCATCTACTAGGATTGTGGCCTCGGGATAACCCACCGGGTATGAGTGCAGAGTCCCTTTCCATGCGCGACATGGCACTACAAACAACCCGATATTATACAACTGTTGATGGAGCAGCCGATCTACGCGCTACCAAAGAGTTAGGACACCTGTACTACCAGTCGAGAACAGCAGCCAGGTACTGTCTATCCGGTACCCTCAACCCATCAGACGATGGTCAACTCAATCTACTTGTACTGGCATTATGGCATTCAAGCACTCCCAAGTGCCCAGTTTAGGGGATGGGATGTGTCGGGAGTGGGAAAATGGCGTTCATTGCACTAGTCAGGAAAAGTAAAAACTAGTTGTTAAAACTGGAAAAGAAAAGGACTAGATATTCTAGTAAAAATATAATAAATTTATAATTTAAAATATTGCAGCATTAAGAATTTTTTTAAAATTCAGTTTATAACATTATATAATTAATTCTTAATGCTACAATATTTTAAGTTATAAATTTATTTTATTTTTTTACTAGAATATCTTGTCCTTTTCTTTTCAAGTTTTAACAACTAGTCCTTTACTTTTCCATGTTTAAGCTTAACCATATTACGTTTCATGCTCGCATTTATATATATATATATATATATATATATATATATATATATATATATATATATATATATATATATATATATATATATATATATGCACACACGCACACACACACTTTACTTTCATTTTTATAGCATTACATTGCATTGATTGTTGGCTTCTTAATAACACTCCTACGCAGGATTAAACTTTTAAATATTTGTTCAATAAAGAACCAACCGGAAGCTTACATAATATTTTTTCAAGTAAAAATTGTTAAACACGAATTATATTTATTTATAAGTTTTGTTATTAAGATTTAAATCTTAACTTTTTTTCTCTCAAATATTGTTTGCTTTGAACAATTGTCTTTAAAAATTCATTTTTTTTTTTTTTTTTTTTTTTTTTTTTGCAACGCATTGAAATTCATCCAATCAAAATTAATGTTGTAAGTAAACGACGAATGAAGGAAAAAGAAAATAAATCGCTTTCGGGGGGGGGGCATTAAATACGAATCATTAAGTCCAATCAGATATGAAAATCTTCCGAATTTAATATTCATCAGCAATGAGGAACAATTCTACAACAATTTAAAAATAACTTAGGCATTGAATAAAAATAAATAATTGCATTCAATATTATGCAATTTAAATTATTAGAATTTTGAATCAAAATGGTTCTTTTCAAAATCTGATTAACAATGAATCCTTCATTTTGTTCTTTATTCCATTGTTAAATCACGTTTCTTCGGCAGCCATTTTGAATGGAGATGATGATTATAATCAACATTATTACAACAATAACAATTTTGGTAAAAGTAAAAACTCAATGTATTCTTTAGGAGTGCATGGTAAAAAAGAAAGTTGATAATGCTGGTATGTGTTCATTGGAAGAATAATCTGAAAGCAGAAAATAAGTTTGCTTCAAAAATGATTAGGTTTAAAATTAGAATATTCTTTGGGATATTTTTCCCATTTTTTCTTTTTTTTTTTTGCTTATTTTTTTTTGGCTAGAAGTAAATTGTAAGTGAACAAAATGGTTTATGAAGTAGAAATCTTTTCTGTTTTTTTTTTTTTGTAAAAGAAAAAGAAATAAAAACATAGTTAAACGTCGATTTTCATGAGTTTATATTTTATAGATTTGATTGCATACATGTTCACTGTCGTTAATAAAATAGGAAAAAAATGTTTTATTTTGTAGCAGATAATGAGATTACCTTGGAGTGATTCAGAAAATTTCCATTTGATAGACGTCATATTATTATTATTATTATTATTATTATTATTATTATTATTATTATTATTATTATTATTTTTTTATTTTTTTTTTTTTACTTCAATTCAACCCAAACAAGTTAAAATATCACGGAGACACAAGAAACTACTATGAAATTAGCGGACAGATTTATAAGGGCATTCTAAGTAGAGAGTCCTGCAGCAAGATGTTTGTTCATATTACATTTAAATTTCTGCATGTTGATATAGTTGTGAAAATAAGGAGCAAGGAGAGAATTCTAACGGCAAACAGTTCAAAGAAAGAAAGTTTTAGATTTCAAGCATCTGAACATCTAGAGTAAAAGGGTGGGATTTTGCTACTTGTTGGAGGCCTTCCATGAAAGTAATTGTACGAACAAGCACACATGGATGGTGCATTGCAGTGATGAGATAAGACTGGATATTGGTAAACTGTCTTTTTAATCTATAATATAAATCTCACCTGTCTGTTTAAATGTATGTATGTCTGCCTAAAACTTTCGACAGAGGTGACGGATTTTCACGAGATCAGTATCGTTTTGAAGCTCAACCCTTCGGACGACAAATATCGAAAAATTGGCTTAAAACATTAATTCCTTCACCCTCAACTGGGTACTTTTCTATAGGGAGAGGTCGTTTTTTTTTTTTTTCGCCGTTGTAATATTCAATCCGGCCCACTTAAGTGATACGCTATCAAACTAACATATGTTATATTAACAACACATCTTGATTCCACAACAGTGGTGACAACCCCACCCTCGACTGCAAAAACGGAACATAACTAGATGATCAACGGAGAATACAAAGAGGAATTATTACATAAAAGGTGAATACTGCGGCACCAGAATTTATTAAAAATGCCAAATGATATTAGATTCCTGATATTCGGTGTGCAATTCCATCGACGCAGCATGACAGCGTTAACCAGAAAATTTATAGTGGCGCTACCCGTAGTAAAAATACCTATATCTGTACGAGGAACGTTAAAGTATGGAAAAATAAAACGAACGCAAACAGAGGTACACAAACAGATAAAACCGGAGAAAATAATAGCTGCAACAAATATTACGAGATGACCTTCGCCGTATTTTTAAGAAATTTGAATTTCTTTTCGAGTTTAGAGAATTTTATAATAGCTAAATATATACCAAATTTTAACAAACTAGCATGGGTGCCCGGCGTTGCCCGTGTGTTTGGAGGTGTGTGTTGAGCAAAAAAAATAAAAAGTGGTAGTAGGAAGGCAGGCTCGAACCCGTACTGCGAAGGAGGAAAAGAACGGGGAAAAAACGTGACGTCTTTGCTGTTACGACCACCGCCGACCGGAAGTGACGTAGGTTTTAATTAAGGCTAGACAATCTAAAAGAGGGGATGACTTTCGAAAATATCGGTGAAAAAAGCGACTCCTCCCATTAGAAAAGTGCGCCATTGAGGGTGAAGAAATCAATGTTTTTAGCCAATTGTTCGGCATTTATCGCCTGAAGGGTCGAGCTTCAAAACGATACTGATTTTGTGAAAATCTGTCGCCGTTGTCGAAAGTTTTAGGCAGAAATGCAAACATACATACATACATTTATATATTGGTAACTCAAATTTTAGACCCAAACCGATTAAAAAGTTTGCCCTATCTCTGAATACCCTTTATGTAAAATTTTAAATGTTTAGACCAGAAATTGTCTGAGTAATTTTGTAGTTACCGCAGAGGTCAATTTTTTTTAACTTTGCCCCTATTATGACCCCTTAACATTTATTGTTTTGCGCTCCAATCAAGTTATTAAGTTAGATCCATGTCCAAGAAACCTATATCTAGAATTTCAAGTGTTTATACCCAAAATTGTCGGAGGAGTTTGGTAGAGTTCTCAAAGGTCAAATTGTTGAACTTTGACCCCTTAACAGCCAAATTTCTAGATGAAAACGGATTACAAAGATGTTTTCAAATCTTCATACCCTGTATATCAAATTTCGAGTCTGTAGACTGAAAATTGACAGAGTTATTGTGTCGGGAAATGTACACAGACAGACACACACACACAGAGGCAGACAGACAGACACTTTCATTTTTATAGATATATAGATAGATTGAATAAAAAAAATAAAAATAAGAGCTAGCTAACCAGTTTCGTACCTCGCTCAACAGAGCTAAATCGAGGTATAATCACAATTTATAAAAATATGAAATGCAAATGTGGTGGGAGACATACACAAAAAAAGGATGAGGGAAAAAATTAAATCGAAACCACATTAAGTCCTAAAAGAGGTTCTTTTATTTTTATAAGAAATTATATCACAAGAAAAACAGGTAAGTAGTTTACAAATTCGGGTGTGGTTTTGACAAGTCAGCACACTAGGATAAGTACGTTCTCGCCTACAAAAAAATACCAGAGTAGTCCCGTTGGAATTCCCGGTAAGGGCGCTCTGGCGATTAGTAATAAGCTAACCTCTTCTCTGAGAATCTAAAACCTGGAAGAGGACCTCCTGAAGAGGACCATACCTCAGTTTGGCAGAATAGGGCCAGAAGAAAGTAGAGTAGTTCACCATATGTCAGACTTAATATCGGGAGCGTACTCTCGTCTGATAAGAATACACCTACTCAAGCTGTGGCAAGTAAAAATAAAATTTAAAAAAATAAATAAAAAAAAACGATGGACGTTGGTGAAGAAATTGTTCTACGCAAGATAATATGGTTATCATTTTCTGAAATTTAGCCAAAAATACATTTGCTTTTCTAAACTAATGTTTAGAGACAGATCGCAATTGAGGCAAATCATTATTGAACCATTGAAAATCGATGAAAAAATGTCTTATTCAGTTGTGATCTCATGGATAAAACGAAAAGGTTGGTATGTTCTATTCAAACATAATTTCAATATAAAGCGTGATTTCTCGTATTTTACTCATATATATATATATATATATATATATATATATATATATATATATATATATATATATATATACTCGGGTTTTTTTATATTCAAAAGTAATGGACTAATGAATTCAACGAGGTTGTTAGATAGTGCTCAATAAAAAGAGCTGATAATACTTGTTTATTGTTATATAAACATGCTCACATCCCGCTGCTACAAATAGCCACTTGTTTCAATCAAACAACAGATATCATCAGGCAGCGACTTGACTATTCAAAAGTTCAATGAATAATCATAAGATTATTCATTGAACTTTTGAATAGTCAAGTTGCTGCCTGATGATATCTGTTGTTTGATTGAAACAAGTGGCTATTTGTAGCAGCGGGATGTGAGCATGTTTATATAACAATAAACAAGTATATATATATATATATATATATATATATATATATATATATATCAATTAACTTTCTTGGAGTTATATTTTTGGATTATACCGTCATTGGATTATTTACCTTTCACCAGACTATCCATTCACGTGTAATCACCTTTTTCTTCACCATATACCCTCTGCTCCACTTTTTGTTACCAAGTAAGATCTTTGACTTACTTGTTGTTTTATCAAATACTTTTGTATGCAAAATCCGATCCTGCATTTTGCTAATTCCTACCCTCTGATGAGAAAAAAAAGTATTTCTTCGAAACATCGCGGATTAAGGACTATCCACTTATCAAGTGTTTCCTTTTCAGATTAAATATGTTTTTAACTCTTTTTCAAAGTGTTTTTTAACATATTTTATTAACTGTTTGCTCCTATATATATATATATATATATATATATATATATACATATATATATTCATTCATCGATTTCGATAAATACCACGAAACATCATTGATGATGCTGATGATGCTGTGACGTGCGTGTGTGATTTTGTTGCAAGATTCTGCAATTCTCAACCACACCTCTCTTGAGTTAGCAGTGTTAAGTACCAGTGGCAAATAGAAATTTCAGGACGACTGGAAACAATGCCGAGATATATGGAGAGCACATGCAGCTTATATTAGTGGCCTAGCAAGGCCACAGGGAAGACAACCGAAGCAGCAAAACTGAAGCTGGCCTGCAGGACACTACAAGTGTAGGCAAATTTGGGCATATGTTATTGGTTTGAAAATATAGATTCTTTTTACCAAGTGTCATAAAATTTTTACCATAGAATAGCATTATAATCTTCAAAAAGCCCGCAAATTTTCATTCGACAGAAACATTCCCGAGTTCGACTAGATACACCTGAAGAAGGTCGGAGGTTATATCGACCAAAAAGTTGTGAACATCACACTCATGATGAAAACAATAGTCCAATGAATCCAAATAATATGAATAACCAATCCCCATCTAAAAAATTTAGAAATGTCAACATTTCCGATTTTGATAAGATATATATATGAAGAAGATCGGAGGTTACATGAACTGAAACGTTGTGAAGATTACACTCAAGGTGAGAACAGTAGTCTAACGATTCCAAATACGAATAACAATCCTCATCTCAAAACTTCAGAAACGAAATATTACAGTAATATATTTAGATTAATAGCGATTGTGAACACTAGCAAAACATAATTATCCCTTCTTGCCACCCCAATATTTTTGACAAGTTGTACATATAAATATCTTCTTTTCTAACCTAGTATTTCAGACACAAAGAGTATCACATCAAAGCTCGTATCGATCAAAATAAATGATTTATTTGTGATGAAAAAGCATTCTCAATCTCACCGAGAAGAGACAATGATCCTTTTAGTTGACATCGAACTGTACAAGTCACTCTAGGGTTACTCAGCGCATTATCCAGACACAGTTCAGCTTCTTTGTTTGGTCGTCTTTGATTTTCTCTTCTGAAAGCTTCAAAATCTATAAATGACCATTCCATTTCTAGTTACAAGTGATTTGAGGCAACAGAAACTGTTCACCCACTTAATGGCATATGAATACATCAATGTTTTCTATCCTCTTTTGTGAACAGATTAAATTGTTGGAGATCTTTATTGATTTTTGTTAACTGTTCGAAAAAGTCATATGATTCATCATTATATGTTTAAAAAAATTGTTTACTGACGTCATTGCTCATTAAGGCTGAAGCTAATTCGAGGATAAGGATTAATGGGTTTTATGTCAGCTGGATGATGAGACAAACATCTTTCAGACCATGGTAAGCTCTGGGCAGAATTTGATTTCTTAAAGCGACAGCTCAGCAAGAATTTGTTACCATTGAACTTGCAAACTACCATGCTGTAGTCAGCGGAGAAGCAACGCCATGGCATTGCATTCCACAAACGGAAATTTGTTGGAGATAAACTTTGCTCATGGAAATTATGGAAGTTCCATTTGTTTGGGTTTTTTTTTTGGTTTTTTTTAGAGGACGGCTTAACAAGGATTTGTTAATATTGTAATTGAGAAAATAGCCATGTTGTAGTCAACTGGGAAACAACCCCATGGTATTGCGTTTCACAGACGGACAGTTTAGCCCTATATACATAGAGAAAAAAAAGGAATCAGAAATTGGAGCTTCTCAGTTAAGCACATGCCAGGAAAATAGCGCCAGAGTAGAGAAAAACTAGCTACATCTCTTCTCTGAGAAAGGGGATGTCAGAAAAAAATCATTACACATTAGTCGATTTTGTATCTCTAAATAAAGGCCGGATAGAATATATAATCGATGAAAACGATTGGAATTTAGATGTTTCTGACAAATAACGCAGTGAAAATTCTTGAAAAGTTCTTGGAAAGAAGTTCCATTTGGTTTTAGATACACAGAGAAAGAAGTGAAAGTTTTTTGTAGTGATTTTAGCGAGACGAGTTCTTGCTGTGAACGTTTTACAAGGAGAAACCAGAGACTTGGTTTCAGTTAAACACAGCCGGCAACTTCCCGTCTGTACATGTATTTTGCATGACTTGCTGGATGATATAACATTTGTGTACTTGGGTTTATTTCGAGATTGCGTAATGCTTTGAACATATGTGCTTATACATAATACGTTTTGTAACTTTTAACTTTGTATCTGCGACAATATTTCTGTTGCAATATTTTTTATATGATGAGGGTAGAAATTTAAATGCTGTTCACCTCAGCATGATGTGAAGAGAAGGTCGGGAAAGCGGGGATGTCAAGCAAGCTCCCTTAAAAGAGGGGCACTCTTGCCTAGCAAAAATTGCCTGGGCATCTTCATCGGTATTTTCCAGTCGGGGCACCTCAGGCAGCAAGCAATAAACTTGCCCCACCCGAAAGCCGGGTGGCAACGCCTAGGAGGATGGACTGTCTGGGTGATACCCAGCTGGCGTACCTCAGTCCAACAGGTACTAAGCCAGTTCCTGGCCTCGCACCTGTCGTGCTGATTGTCAAGAACGGATTCTTAACTGGTACTTTCTATCCAAGTCTCTAAGCAACCGAAGCGGCTAGGATATTCCTCCTCACAAATCCAAAGAATAAATGAGGGTATGATCACTGAAAGACACTGACGATAGGAACTGATGAACCAAATTGAGCCACGTTCTGCTAGCAACCACTGAAATTAAACATGGCTTTCAATTCAAGAATTTCAATTTTTATGAAGCTTGTTTTTTTGCAGGTCATAAAAAATTTTTTTTGCAAGTCCAGTACTGGTCCAGTCTACTCTATTATTTAAGCATCGCTGAAGAGAAATATAGATTCATACCTTTCCCAAAGATATTAATAAAAGTAACACAGTTGCTCCAACAGAACCTGAACACAGCATACAGTCTAACCACTATGCCATCATTACTAGCCTTTAATTACTGGGATACAACTGAGGAAGCAAATAGCTCTTTTTCGTGCCCTTTGTCTAAACTCCCTTTTGGAGAGACGAAGATAGACTCAGACGATTATTGATCTCCTGCTATCGCATAATCAATCATTGATCTGTGTCCATCAAACACTGATGGGAGGGAGATAATAACCATCGTCTTTTTATCCATCTCTCTGATTGAATTCAAAAGAACTTTAATTGGGAGGTTTCGTTGTGGGTGGTGGTGGTGGCAGTGGCGGTGTCTTCTGTCATTTTACTACTTATGTATGTATACACATTCTTTAATAATTCTTTTAGTTGTCATCTTTTATTGCTTTTATCATAAAGACGAAAGATGAAGATTAGTTGTTAATGGATGACGGGACAACACATTTTATTTTTAGAACTTATTTCCGACTGTATATAATATGTTAGACATTCAGCCATTTTTGTTTGTTTATGCTTTGCTTTACGCGGATAATATTACCAAATACGATGAGAGGCCGTATGACATGACTATCATCAAATATTTGAACAATAATATTAACAAAAAGAGCATCTCAATATATAACATAATATATATTGTTGAAAATAACATTCCATTATAATAACCACATTGGGACTCTTTAAAAGACTTATAATAAGTTGTCTGCCTTAGCGTAATTTGATGTTCCGACCTCTGCTGTTGAACACTATCTGATTAGCCGTCTGTATTTGTCTGCTTGCCTCAGCATCATCTATAAAACTTAATTCTCTTTTGCTTCTAGTAATAATTCTTGTTGACCGAGAGATTGACTACTGGACTAGGTAAAAATACTATATATATATATATATATATATATATATATATATATATATATATATATATATATATATATATCGCTTTTAACTCCCCCTCCCCCTTTTCTGCCCTCCCCTTTCCTAACCTTTCTTCCCCCCCCTTTCTTCCACCTTGGAATCTGCTATTGGCCAACAACTCCATGAAAATCCAGCATGTGCCAATGTGTATAAAATGAGTGTTTTAGAATTTAGCATCGGGCTCACTCTCAAAATCACTTGCAGATTTTGGAGTCAGTCTCTATTCTCCTACGCAGACCGTCTCTCTGTCGACAGAAACAGTTCGTCAGATCATTAGACTTATTTGGGGATATATTTTGACTCTCCTCTTGCCCCACTTGTACATATATTTTATATTATTGTATTTTATTTTATTTGTATTCCCACCTGTTTTCCCCCTCTCCCTCGGTAAAATTTACACGTTTACCCCATAAGTCTGTTCTTGCGAGTTATTTTATTTATTTATTTTATTTTATGATCAACGATTAACTCCTGATGAGTCTGTTGATGGAAGGAGCCCCTTGAGTTTTGCCGACCATTTTGTATAAGTTTTGTACCGTTAAACAGCTATATATATATATATATATATATAGCCATATATATTTTATAACTTACTACCTAGCTCTACCTACGTATTAAGCACTGTTGAAGTAAATACGTGAAGTTTACGCATAAATTTATACTTTCATATATTATGTAATTAAATGAAGTAGTCATATATATATATATATATATATATATATATATATATATATATATATATATATATATATACAATTAGCTGATTGGCTAACTAAAATCTCAATAGAAGATGCGCATATAAAAACGACAAACAACCACATAATTCACGCATAAACCTGAAGAATCCTAGAGTGGATGAAACGCGGAATATTCAGTGTAGCTTAATCGCCATATACATTTTATAACTTACTATATATATATATATATATATATATATATATATATATATATATATATATATATATATATATATACACACACATATTAGCAGGAAGACCCGACGTTACTCGGGACTTAATGAGAATCAACGAATGTTAAACACTTCCAATATGTTTATTGTCATCGAAATTGTTGAAATCGCGCATTTTAAAATCATATCGATTGTCTGCTCTGGTCAGGAATCCACCATGGTGCACCGGGAGGAAGCTTTACATATCTCCCGTAAGGGATTTAGTCTACATTGCGCTTTAGAGAACCTACTGTTGATTTTATGAAATTACTTTTACTTAATGATGTGAATTAAAATTTAAAATGCAAAACTCAAGTACAGTGTTTCAATTGTGCTCTCAGCAGAAACATTCATTTTGAACGCGCCTCTGTCTTATCAAAGAACCTAATGTTGGCTTTATACGCCGGACCTTTCATCTTGTGCGGTGATAAAACTTCTCAAATACGCTTGTGGTGTTAAGCTGTATAAAAGTGTTAACTATGGTCAAAATTGTAGTGTTCTTTTCTTTAATGGGATTTCTTCGATTTAAGATTTTCGACACTTATCGGAGGTATTCCGATACAAAACATATCTAAGAACATTATCAAGTTCATAAGGTACATGTGTATAAAAATTTTAAAATAATCAATCCGGTCGTTTTGAAGTCCATAAGGAAAGAACTCTCACACACAAACAAAATGCCTTATATATATATATATGTGTGTGTGTGATGGAACGATTCCAATATTTTCCCGATTCCGATACAATTACCGATTCTGATTCTTTATAAATCTTTAATTATTTAACCATAAAATTCGTATTTTTCCAGATTTTTATAAAAACGCATGTTAAATATTTTCCTAAACGTCAAAATACACTTGTGGATGATGATCTATCGATTTTAACTGCACTGGTGGTTTAAAAATCAATAAATATTTACTACTTTATCAATATTACCAGCAATGGAAGATTTTACTTTAAAGAAAATCACATAAAAAAAGACAATTAAAAGAATCGTTTTGGCATCGGAAATTAAACTATAATTTTTCCGATTCCTATACACCTGAAATTTTCCGATTTTTCCGATTCCCGATTCTGATTTCGATTAATTGTACCAACACTAAATATATATATGCATATATATAGTCTTGGAAGTTGTTCAACCTTTAAAAAACTATATATAAAAAAACTTATTTAATTTTTATATTTTTCTTTTTTTATCATTCGTTGGAAAACTATTTAGTCAGTAAGTCATTTAATCACCTGCAATCACTGCATCAAATTGCTCTCTCGAATTCACTATAGTCCTTATGTTAAAGGATCATCAGTTGTTTACCATGAAACACTGTTTCGGGGATTTATATTTATACATATATATATATATATATATATATATATATATATATATATATATATATATATATATATATATATACTAGATAATCTACCCGATGTTGTCCAGGAATGTTTACTTTTTATTTTTAAAACCCCGAAATAAGTTGACTTTTCAACGAAACGGTGAGCGTGGATGGTACTCTATACTTCCTCTTCGTCCTAACTATCTGTTTCGCAGGTGACTATCAAGATATGTTCTTACGTCATGATGATAGTGGAGAAATACTCCATCCTACTGGAAGTGCCATTTTTTATTCCTAAGCATCTCTTGGGAACGTGGCATAGCGTATTCATGTAGCAAGTTGAGATACTTTAAAGAGTGTATACATTTTATTGGGACACCTTGTATTTTTATGTTGTGTCATTCCCCCCCCCCCTCTGTTTATCCACCCGTGTCATTTTTATCAGGCCATATTTCCGGTGTCAATTTTACCTAAATTCATTACTATGATAGATAAGTGTTAGTTTTATTGGTAATCAATAATCAAAAATCAATAAATATTTATTATTTTATTATTAGTAACAACAATAGAAAATAAAGCTTTAAACGATTAAAATTAAAACAATCGTTTTGGGAAACAGAAATTAAGCTAAATGTTTTTTTTTTTCTGATTCCAATATTGATTCTTAAACCCCTAAAAGTTTGGGTTTTTTTTATTCTTGATTTCGATTAATTGTCCGAGGGCTACTGAGGTATTCTTCCCTTTTTCATCGATATCACAGGAAATTGATTTATCAAGCAGAAATTAATTGTTGACGGCATGTCTTCATTTAAAACAAAACAACAAAAATAAAAAATAATTTCCAATCAATTCACATTTATCTATGAGAAAAAAAAAGAAGAAAAACGAGCAGGATTTCAAAAAGTTATTTCTGACCAATTGTCAAGAAGAAATATTTTATGCAACTGCCCAACTATTATGCAATTTCTTTTGACAAGAATTCCGAAACTGGAAAGAATGCAAATACAATCAATATAAAATCGGCAGAGATTCAATGGAAACGGTAATTAAATGAAATTAAAAAAATATTCTTGGAAATTGTCGGTTTTATTTAAAATGTTGAATATGCAGAGAATTAAATTTAAATAAGGTGAGTATTCAAATATTTTTAGACTCAATCCTTTTTTTTTTCTTTTTTTTTTAGAATTCTTTCTAAAAACAAACTTAAATATGCTGCCTCTGGGAACTTGAGGAACTGAAGAGATTCTACATTTCTCTGGAACTAGCAGTTCAGCCCGGCTTTGCTCGAGCCCTATGTACTGTTCATAACTTAATGTGCATATATATATATATATATATATATATATATATATTACAAATTTGACTCTTATCCAGGTAAACTACATCTAAAATTTCAAGAGTTTAGACCTAAAATTGACGGAGGAGTTTGGCAAAATCTGCAAAAAGTCAACTCTTTCAACTTTGACCTCTTGGCAGCCAAATTTTCGCCCAAAAACTGATTAAAAAGCTTGCTGCATGTCTGAATATCCGTTATGTAAAATTTAAAATGTTTACACCCAAAATTGCCTCAATAGCTTGCAACGGTCAAATCTGTTTAACTTTGACACCTTGGCAGCCAAATTTGCGGCCAAAAATTGATTAAAAAGCTTGCCCTATGTCTGAATACATTTTATAAAACATTTCAAATGTTTAGAGCAAAAATTGGCTAAGTAATTTGGTAGAGACCGCAGAGGTTAATTTTTAACTTTGACTCCAATCCCTTAACATTTATTGTTTCGGGCTCAAATCAATTTAAAAAGTTCGATCCATGTCCAAGTAACCTACATCCAAAATTTCAAGTGTTTGGGTCCAAAATTGATGAAGGAGTTTGGTAAAATTTTCAAAGGTTAAATCGTTAAACCTTGATCCAATGACAGCCAAATTTCTGGCCGGAAACCGATTAAAAAGATTTTCCAAAATCTCAATACATTTTCTGTCAAATATCGAGTCTGTAGACTGAAAATTGACAGAGTAGTTTGGTAAGCAAATGTACACACACAGAGTCAATTTCACTTTTATAGGTATATAGATTGGTGAAAATAAGAGTTTTAACCAATATACTAACACCTGTTCAAAATTTTCTGAATGCATATCCTCAGTTTTTTAAGGAATCACTTTATATATTTAAATATACCTAGCAGGACCAGTGGAAATTCCACAGCGGACTCTTTCACATGTAATATATTGATATTGTCATTCTGTGGATGTTCAGCGTAAATGGAGACACCCTGATATTATTGTAGCTCTTTTGTTAAAACTGCAAAAGTAATTATCGATGCTAGGAGGGATGCCCGGCATAGCCAGGTCGTAAAATACGCTTAAATATAATATTTTAATTCATGCGGTTTTCGTATATATTATTAGAGTCAATTTTCTATCGATTCTTATATATCATAAAGTTGTAATTTCAAAAATATAAAAAAACATATCCATATGACTTGGGTGCATCAGCTTATATATATATATATATATATATATATATATATATATATATATATATATATATATATATATATATATATATATATATATATAAGACACTGATAGAATTCAGATGAAAAATCCTGATAGATATTACTTGAAGTAATACTTTCAAGGAGATCCTAGCCAAAAAGGAAAAGCTCAATATTTAAGAATAGAGCAATATATAAGTTTCGATTTAAGAATTTATTGCTTGACAAAAGGAATATATAGAAGGGGTTATTTTTAATAGTTAATAACCCCTTCTATATATTCATTTTGTCAAACAATAAATTCTTAAATCGAATATACGTCTCCATATGTTTGGATTTTTTTCAGAATTTAAAATTTAACCACGAAACTTATATATACTTGAGGTCCTTCAGCTATAATCGAAACCGAAACCAAAACTTTTTTAAATTACTTATTACAAGAAATGGAAGATCAAATTAAACAATAGGAATAAAAAAGATATAATCATGACACACAGAATAACACACACGCTATCATAATAATATATAAATTATTGATAGATATTTTGTATCCCTCTTCATTTCAAACTGAAACTATGAGGGTCGTTCTAAAACTAATACCTCCTAATTTTTAATCTACCTGAATAGATTGAGGTGGTTACAAATTACCCTGTTATTATGACGTTTCTGAATTTTTGAGATGAGGATTGGTTATTTATAGTATTTGGGTTCATCGGACTACTGTTCTCATCTAGAATGTGATTCTCACAACAATTTGATCGATATAACGGCCGACCTTCTTCAGATGTGCCTTGTTGAACTGAGAATTAAAAAATTGATATATTCCTGAAGATTGAAGGTTCAATTCTCAGTGTGAGCAACTAAAAAATACAATTACGAATTACTTAGGACTTCTATTCAGTCATGATTGACGGAACAAGAACATGCTACCTCCGTGATGTAAATAAAGGATTTCGTTCGAAATTCCGTCCAAATTTCCGAGTTTAACAGAAACATTCCCGAGTTCAACAAAACACACCTGAAGAAGGTCGGAGGTTACGTCGACCGAAACGTTGTGAAAAACACACTCAAGATGAGAACAATAGTTTGATAAATCCAAATAATACGATTGTTATGATGACTGAATTTATGCATTCATAGCCCGTGTAAGACAAGAGAAAAAGGGGAAAATTTCATTTGCCACATGACAACGCATGTTCGAAGACAATAGAATGTGTGATAAAGTTCGGCTGGACGATGTTGTCTCACCTACCATATAGCCCCGACCTTGCACCGCCAGACTTCCACTTGTTTGAACCTCTGAATGACGCTTTACATAGGCAGCATTCACCAGACAACAGCACTATAATCGCAACCATGTAAAAATAGCCCATTTTAGCTGGTGCTTTTACGACTAAAGCATCAAGACTCTCGTTCATCGCTGGCAAACGTGTATTGAGAATGGTTGTAACTATGTAGAAATATAAGTTCTGAAGCACAAAATGTCGCTTGTTTTAATGGAATCACTCGCGTCTTCGTAACTCTTTAACTTTTTGAGTTAAAAAATAGGAGGCATTATTTATGAAACGACCCTAGTATATTTATTTTTTTTTATTATTTCAATTCACCCCAAACAAGGAACATTGCCACTGAGATTCAAGGGGCAACTGTGAATTTGGAACTAGATTTATGGGAGCAATCTCCAGCAACTTTGCTTCAATATCTTCCGGCGGGTTTCATGTAAGCAGATGGGAAATACCGAAGCCATTATTCAATTAGCTGTAAAAAATACGACAGGTTTCAATGAAAACGTAAAACCAATCAAAACAGAAAAGCATTTTTAAACCGAAAATGACTTTAAACATGAAATCTTCCTGGGAACGCCATGTTTTAAATGATTCGTTTGGCAGTGTTTGTGTCAGTTTTTTGCTGAATGCTTACGTAATCTGCCGGAAGATGCCGACGTGAAGTTGCCGGAAATTGTGCATAAACTGGATAAGTACTCTTTTATTATATACTGTCTCATTTTCAATAAACTGGGTTTATTGCATTTTGCATTCGAACTCTTCAAATATTTTTCTATCCATCCAATGCTTCTTGCTTGTCTCGAATTATATTTGAAGCTTCTTTAATCCGCATTTCATTATTTCAAACATTAAATTAAAGGAATGATTATCTGCATCTCTATTTATGGGATTAACAAGAGGATTAACTGGGATTATAATAACAAATTAATTTATTCATCGTAAAAAAATGTTCATTTAGTTTCTTTTTTTTTTTTTTTTTGAAACATTATTACTTGATATCGTTTAGATTTTTGTTTATTTATTTTTGGTTTATCGTTTTATATTAAACATTTTTTTTTTTTAATTTTATATCAATATTTTTCTACTCAATAATTTCAGCGTCTCCATCACTCTCAAAGGATTTTGCATGAGATTAAATTGTTTTTCACTTAATAAAAAGTATTTAGATTAAATGTGTGGCCTCAGTCGCAAAGTAGACGAAGAATAGAAAAGAACTTCAACTCGCTTTTTTTTTTGTTGGAAAACAACATTTATTTCCTCATTCTCTCGTTACTGCTGTGATCGTCTTCTCGAACGTCTCTCACGTGATCTCGAACGTTATTTCCTCTCTAACGTAATCTCTTTTCTAAAGTATTTATTTTCCCCTGCCGGTGACATCATTTCGCATGCATTTGCATATGCGCGTTCACGCTATGTTACATCTGAAGGTTCAGGTACTTAAATGTTTAAAGATGAAGACACTAATTTTGGTGACCTCATTTGTATTATGATGGATTTGTTTTAGACTTTATATCGTAAAAGTGGCGCCCTCCCTACACTTGAAAACAGGGCCTTAGTGCCGCACTCACTATGGTCGATTACTTTATTTTTTATTTTGAGCAACGATCTTATTTTTCCTTCATTTATATAACTGTTTGTCATCAATCCACGTTGGGATCAAATTTCTGAACGACTCACAGATTAAGGGATTTAGAGGATTCACTGAACTACCATTTATTACTTTTCGAATATTTGACTTAAGTTTTAAAAACGCGTCTCAAAATTTATGACAACAGCATATTATTTTCCTTGTATTGATTCTCAGGTATATATTCATTGATATCTTGTATCTTTTTTACGTAGAAGGACGTGGTTCTCGGTTGATTAACTGTGCCGGATATATCTGTGTCGGATATATACTCGAGAGTAAAAACAATGAAAAGAATATGCTGTTGTCCTGGCCCTAGTTATGACTCAACACTTGCAAGCTTTTGATGAACGATAAATAGAGGTGATATTTGACTATCTCCAATTACCATGATATTGAAAAACTTGTCAAACTACATCAATCACATTTTTTTATATAAAGAAGTCACCAATTATCGAGCCCTGAAGGCCACTCGAGGGTTAGGGTTAATGAGTGTACAGTAGTCAATCAGAAAATATCGTAGTAATCATTAGTAGTGGGAATTTGTTAAATTAGATTACTTAAGAGGATGGCTCATCAAGAACTTGTTTACATTGGATTTGAAGACGACTATATTGTAGTCAGTTGGAAAGCAGTCAAACAGAACAAAGTTCTGCAGTTCTAAGAAAGAAGCTTTGTTCATGGAATCTACGTTTAGGTTTAGGCACAGATAAAAAGTGGGAGAAATTAGTGATTGTGGTTTCAGCTAGACAAGTGTTTTTCGTGAAAGTCAGGCCAGAGGAGAGAATTATAGATTGGCGCTCAGACGAGCACTTGTTAGTAATAATGTAGATATGGTATCTGTGTTTTCGAAAGCCGAAACTGTACTATTACTAAGTATTTAAGTGTGTCACATGGCTTAGATGTTACCCCGACAGATCTGCTGCTATTGAAAAGAGAAATGGTTTAGACAGGTCATTGGATGTCATAACCAGCTGCTTTTGGTGTAAGCTTTTTGAACGGTATTGTTAGATTTTAACAGGCCCAACACATTGTCAACACATTGTAGACTCCATTGCAAAGAAACAGAAGAAAGCAAAAAAAAAAAAAAATCAACTCACTTTTTCTTTTTTTAACAAAGCCTTTATATCTGGTATTTCCAACCACACATTCTTTCTAAATATTTAAACAGTCCACTTCTCCTTCTCAGGCAGCATGTGACTTTTTGTCTCTGCTCTGACACCACCCACACGTCCTGAATACGTGCTTCTCTGGACACTGGCCATGCCTCAAACATCACTCCTTCAAACTCCTGTGTCCTTTTATCTCTGTTGTGACGTCACTTCACACAGCCGGCTTGGTAATTTGCATAACTTTATGCAGCTGCTGATGCTATTAGCATCACTGGCTTTGTTATACTGATAGGTGGGGGCTGATCAGTCCTGAAGAGTAGTCCATTTAGAAGAAAGTAAACCCTTATTTCAACCTCCCACCCACCCATCCGCCAAACTGTAACAGCCTTGTTGTTCCTTTAAATTTATCAGTGATATAGAGAGAGAAGAAGAGGTCGTGCTATGTGATAACAGCTTGTCGTCTATATCTCACCGCCCAGACTAATATCCATAAATGTTCCAACTTTGTTTTCAAAATATGCATATTTTGTGACTGTACGTGGCCTTCCCTTCGACAAGCCGCCGACCCCATAGTTGTGTGCCGTGGTTTACTACCTCCATCTCTTCATCGTTCTCATTGGCTTCGTCATCATCTTTTGGTTCACACTGGCGGCTGTCGACGAAACGCACGCAGGTCACCAAGTAGAAATATTAAAATAAAACAAACACGACAAACGCCAACGTTTCACCTATATTTGACGGTTGGACTTCTGTGTGTGTGTGTGTGTGTGTGTGTGTGTGTGTGTGTGTGTGTGTGTGTGTGTGTGTGTGTGTGTGCGCGCGCGTCTTCTCCCCGTTCTATCGATGTTACATTCGTCTGTCAGTCGTAATTCGTCTCTAATTCTGTTTCGCAGTCAACTCTAAAAACTGTCCAATCGCTGTCGCTATCAGCTCCCATCCACCGTGAACAGCATCTAGTTGTCAACTATCTTTTCTGTGCCGGTATCTGAAGTCCCCCCACACCAGCTACCAGAAGCTGCCCTTCCCTGTTTTATCTGTTCTGTAGGTTTCTGTTGTCATCGTCAGATCAAAAAGGCTCCATCTAAAAATACCTACAGATTCATTGTTTGCTACTTCCCATCTCTTTGTTTATTGTAAGACACTTCCTATTCCTTTGTCTATTGCTACCCCCCTCTCAGCACTTAGTGACTCAGGTCCACCTGAGGTCCACTTTATAGTATCACACTTTATTCATACAATTGTTTCTGCCCATTTCCAAAACACATTTCTTTTAATATATAAATTTAAGATCTTCTGAAAAAAGGCTTATTCTGTGAATTTTTATCTCACCAGATTTAACCAAGGAAAAGCAAACAAGCTTTTATCTTTACATCGTTAACGCTCTGGTCCCCATCTGGCATCAATTGAAATGAATGGCTCTCGTCTTGGGGAGGCCTCATGTTTTGACAAGCTTCTGGGCTTAACCTTTACTCCTGATCTTAAATAGAAAACATACATTAAATCCGTTGCCAAGGCCGCTGGAAAATTGGTGGGATCCTTCTATCGATCCAGTAGATATCTCACTGCTGATGCAATTTTCTATCTATATAAGAGCCAAGTACGTCCAAGGATGGAGTACTGTTGCCACATCTGGGCAGGAGCTGCTAGAAAGGACATCCTGCCTTGATAGAGTTCAAAATAGACTTCGTAGCCTGGTAGGGGATGTTCTTTTCTCTTCCCTGCAACCTCTTTCTCATAGAAAAGATGTTGCGAGTTTTTTCTGCTTTATCGTTATTTTCATGGCAAGTGCTCGGCTTAGTTCCAATCTATGGTTCCCCTCTCACCAGTTTTTCACAAGGAACACCTGTCTAGCAGAAAACACTATCACTAATTTCCCCCACTCTTTATCTGTGCCTAAACCTAAACGTAGATTCCATGAACAAAGCTTCTTTCCTAGAACTGTACGGCTGTGGAATTGTCTTCCGTTTTCCTGCTTTCCAGCTGACTACAATATGGTTGTGTTCAAGTCTAACGTAAACAAGTTTTTGATCAACCGTTCCATTATAAGCTAACAAATTTACCGAATTTCCATTATTAACGATTACTATATTGTCCAATTTCTACTGTACACTCTTTAAACCTTATCCTCGAGTGGCCTCTTGGCCTTGATAAGTGGTGATGCCTATGTAAAAATACGCTTGTTCGTTAACCTCAAAAGCCTTTTAATGACCTTATTGTTCTTTTACAATTCAAATTTATATATATATCATATTATATTTATATATATCAACAATGCTTTATAAACAAGAACGATCCTTAATTTCGACTTCGTTTGGCTTTGTTGTACGTGATCGTTTATTGGCTGAAACTCTTATCCTGACATTTAACATCACACGAATCAAGGTCCAAGGTCTTTAAACTGTGATGAGGGCGTATTTTACTGAAAGATTTTTAAATAAAACAAGCATTTTACTTTCGAATTTTAGCAAATTATTTTTCTTTCGTATGATTAAGATTTTAAAAGTTAAATTTAATTTTATGCAATTATTCATTGAACCAAATTATTGTAAACGTTTGATAAATTAATGTTGGTTTAATATACAAAGACCTAAAACGTTCAATTTTTTTATACATAAGGATTCACTGAAATTTTAAAAACCAGAAACAGCTTTCTATTGGACAGTTTAAATGCTTCTAAATCCCTTTAAATTTAAAAGGGCCACCAAGTAATTAAATTAACAAGAAACTATAACAAACTAGACTTTTAAT
>NC_136493.1:34088852-34178852 GCF_053919585.1 Euprymna scolopes | reverse complement strand
ATATATATATGTGTATAGGTATATATATATATATGTATATAGGTATATATATATATATATATGTATATAGGTATATATATATGTATATAGGTATATATATATATATATATGTATATAGGTATATATATATGTATATAGGTATATATATATATACATATATATATATATGTATATAGGTATATATATGTATATAGGTATATATATATATACATATATATATATATGTATAGAGGTATATATATATATGTATATAGGTATATATATATATAGGTATATATATATGTATATAGGTATATATATATATACGTATATATATACGTATATGTATATAGGTATATATATATATATGCGTATATATATATATACACGTATATCTATATATATGTATATAGGTATATATATATATATATACGTATATATATATACGTATACGTATATATATGTATATACGTATATATATATATATATACGTATATCTATAGATATGTATATAGGTATATATATATATATATATATATACGTATATCTATATATATGTATATAGGTATATATATATATATATATACGTATATCTATATATATGTATATAGGTATATATATATATATATACGTATATCTATATATATGTATATAGGTATATATATATACGTATATCTATATATATGTATATAGGTATATATATATACGTATATCTATATATATGTATATAGGTATATGTATATAGGTATATATATACGTATATATATATGTATGTATACATATATATATATATTCCTTGAAAATGGCTGCAATATGCAGGTTGTTGCTAGATTAAAATGAGCAACCAACACGATAACAGAACGAGGAAAGAAATGTTTATTGCAATATAGAGTATAATTAAGAGGTAGACACCAGTAAGACATTACTAATCTTACAGCACGATTGCAATGAATGCAGTGCTAACTATATATAGTTCTCTGTAGTTGTAAGTCTATGTGTGTATATGTATGTATCTATATATGTGCTGCATCATTCATAATTTACAACGTACAAGGTTGTTACTTGAATGGAAAAAACAACGAACACAATAGTAGGAAGAATAGACAGGTATCAGTAATACATTTTTATCTCAGAAGTAAGATAGCAGTTGGTGCAGTGTTAACTATATATAGTCTTTGTAAGTCCACATAGTACAGATGAGTGTCAAAATACAACACAGCTACCCTGACTTTCAGAACTTTTCCTTTTTCATGCTCAGAATTGCTATGGCATGGAATAAACTGTCTGCATCAGTTGATGGCTTTTGAGACACTGCATCGTTTTTTGTATTAGTATTGCGTCTTTAAAAAGTGTCACAATATACAAAATTCTTACACGAATGAAAACAACAATCAACACTATAGAAGAATGAAGAAAGAAATGCTTATTACAATATATAGTACATTAATTGGATAGACAGAGATCAGTAAAAAAAATTTTAATCTCATAAGCAAGATAGCAGTGATTACGGTGCTCACTATATATACTCCTCTGTATTAGTAAGTCTTTCTAAGAGTGCTGTATCCTTAAAGACAGTTACACTATACAATGTTGTTATTTGAATCAAAAGAGCAACAAACATAATAATAAAATGAATATAGATGTAAGACATTACTTATCTCTGAAGCAAGATAGCAGTGAATATAGTGCTAAATATACATAGTTCTTTATATTATTTAATTGGAATTCATTATTGAGATGAGTATTATATATTAATATATTTATTGCGGACTATTATCCTCATCTTTATTAGTTGTTGTTTCACAGCGTTTCGGTCAACTATTCCTGTAGCCTTCGTAGGTGGTAACCACAACAGGATAGAAACTCCGAATCTTCTAACTGCTTTCTCAGCAATTACTGCCATCTGTAGTTGTTGTCGTCCCACCACCATGGCGCAGTGGATAGAGACGTTGAATCTCTACGGTTCCAGGTGAAAATTGTCTGAAGATAGCAGTTTCAATCCTACCCAAAGCCGGCTAGAGGCTTACTTGGCCAAAAACGTGGTGAGACGACAACTATGGATGGCAGTAATTGCTGAGAATGCAGTTAGAAGATTCGAAGTTCCTATCCAGTTGCGGTTACTACCTGACGAAGGCCAGAGGAATAGTTGTCCGAAACATCGTGAAACAACAACTAAGAAAGATGAGGATAATAGTCCGCAATAAATAAATTAATACTGTTGTGGAGACGCCCACTAATTAGCATACGTGGGTGAACAAGATATAGATAAAGGTATCAAGTCAGCAAGAAGGGGGAGCTGTGTTCGAACGCCGGATAGGCAAGACGCATGTGCCAGTTGCTTCATGAAAGACTTTAACATGCCCTCTGCCGGACAATCTCCAACTGCAGTACAACTGCACCTTTGTAAATATGTATTATCTTTTCGTCTTAATATATTTGTTTTACCTTTACTTTCTGCGTTCGTGTTGCTATTGATACACACAACAAATACATAGTTCTTTGTATTAGTAAATCCAACTAGAAAAGAGAAGGTGTATGATATTATAACAAGTTGCTACATAATAACATTATATCAATATATTTAGTTATTTTGACACTCATTTGATTATAATAATAATCTATGCTAATTTCAAACTTTTTGTTTTGCGTCTAATTTTACCCTCATGGAGAGGCAAATAAATAAGACCACAGGGAGTCACAAAGAATCTATCAAATAATGGCAATACTTTTGTTGAATCCTTTAAAAGGGTTAAAATATACAAGGTTGCTGTTAGAGTTTAAACCCCAAACTCGTACGTTAGTAGAATAGAGAAAGAAAGGGTTTTGCAATAGAGAGTACAAAAAATAGAGGCAAGACATAGATAATACATCCCTAATCTCTGAGGCAAGATTGTCGGGTAATATATAATTTTGTATTGGCAAGTCCACATAGAAAAAAGAGGGGGTGTAGGATATTCTATTACAGCAACTTACTACATAATAACGTCATGGGTTACGACCATTAATTCCGTGTCTTTAGATTTGTGCAGATTGTAAATTATAGTCATTATTTTGACACTTATGTGTTTCGTGTACCATTTTTTCTCTGCCGTTTCGTGGTTTCTCTTGCATTCATTTTTGGAAAGAATAAAATAAACCTACTCGGTTGTTAGAATTTATCACTATTGGGGTATGCACGCCAAAAAATCATTGACTATGTAAAAAAAAAAAAAAAAAAAAAAAAAAGATGGTTTTTATGAAAAGTTTGAACGAATAATAATGAAGAAAGAACGTTTAATCTTTTGTTTGCTGCGAATGATATCAAAAATCACCTTAAATAATTTAGCTTTAATGTCCCCCCCCCCTTGTTTTTTTTTTTGGTTTTGGTTTTTTAATCTAAATAAAAAAATATCTACAGAAAACCACTGGGAACTTTAATGAAGCTGGTTATTTTCCAAAATTGTGAAAAATGTTTTGAATAGAACTTCTGTAATAAAACAAAAAATGTTTCTCCCGATTAAAGGTGGTTGAACATTCAAAATAAAGCAAGAAAGAAATTTGTTGTTTGTGATATGATCGCTATAAAAGATCATATCGAGATAAAAAATTTAAACAATACTGCAAAAATTCGCTCTCATGGCAAATAAATCACTTTTTGAAACTATATTCGTAAATAAAATATAGTGTTCATTTCCCTCTCATCCAATTTGATAGTTACTGTAACTGTGGTCAAAATGATTAAGAATGTTGAAATTAAATTATTTGAGTGCAGGGTTTACATTTTTCGACCGGTGGTTCAGTTATATAAGCCACACTGATGGTTCGTGCAAACCATCTTTGCGAACATGAAACATATATGTCTGTGGATAATGGATATTAATTTATAAAACTATTTGTATGCATGTATTTATTTATTTAGTATAAATCTTTATTTATACAAACGTTTTGGCTACACAATTGCAGACATGTTTCAGCTTCAGCGGAAAATCATCTTTCTCAGTATGAATATGGAGATAAGGAAAAGTTTCCATTAAACAACTATTTAGCGCCACTTGTGATTAAGCACTATTATATAAACGCAGTAAGTATTCACTGGATTAACTCTTATGAACAAAACGACCCCGGAATTAAATATATAAGGAATAGTTCAAAGTCATAACTAAAAAAAAAAATGTGATATACGTGTTAATTTTTTGTGATCTGTCTATCCTCATTCTTGAAAAAATGTTATATTTGGCCCATGCATCTGGGTATTGTTTTAGTTTGGAATTTTTTTAACGGAAATCGTTCCAGGCAATGCATAAAGCCACTTGATGTAAGGAGCTAAAAAATAATACTTCAAGGCTCAAACTTGCCAACGTTAAGTATTTGATGGAATATATTCTGATACAGAAAACAGCAATTCTTCCATCTTTATAAGAAACATCGCTCATGGAATGTGAGGACTAAATGAAAAAATAAGAGAAGCTAGTAATTATATATAGAGAGAAAGATATAGCTTCCTGATAGGCTTTTTACTTTCATTTTTATGTTGCTCGTTGACTGCTCCTCCCTCTCGTTTTGTCTTTAGTTTTATAAAACATATTTACATTGTTCGGATAGACAATTCAATAAAGGAAAATATTATTTAATTAATTGGAATTCATTATTGAGGTAAGTAATTTGTAGTATTTATTCATTTTATTTATTGCGGACTATTATCCTCATCTTTAGTTGTTGTTTCATGATGTTTCAGCCAACTATTCCTCTGGGCTTCGTCAAGTGGTTACCGTGACAGGATAGGAACTCTGAATCTCCTAACTGCATCCTCAGCAATTACTGCCTTCCATAGTTGTCGTCTCACTATGTTTTGGCCAAGTAAGCCTCTAGTCGACTTTGGGTAGGATTGAAACCACTATCTTCAGACAATGCTCACCTGGGACCATAGAGATTCAATGTCTTTATCCACTGCGTCACGGGCCCCGAATGATAGTTACCACCTGATGAAGACCAGGGGACAGTTGTCCGAAACATCGTGAAACAACAACTAAAAGATGAGGATAATAGTCATCAATAAAATAAAATGAATGAATAAAAGGAAAAAGTGTCATTAATTTTTTTTTTTAATAGAACGTTTGTGAAAGCTACATAGATTTTATTAAGGAATCGTTTGGCTTATTATATGAATTAAACAGCGGGTTTTCAGATGAGAAACACATCAGGAGTGAAACTTCAATCGGGTCAGCATCCCATATTCATAAAAATAAACAATGAAGACGTCAAGTAAGAACCATGGTTGCGAATTCGGGAAGTCTAAGGTCCGACTCAAAGTCGGAATTTTTTGGAATCCTGTAGTCTGACGGATAAAATTCCCAAATATCTTATCTTAACTCCGTTCAAAACCTCCAACTTTCTCCTACTCCACAATAAACTAGAACATCTATTAAGATTATTGTAATATAATCGTGTTAATATTTTGGGGGGAGGGGGCGTGACGTAAGTACGGCGTCATGGTCTCCAATGCATATCTAGGGGTTAATATCGGAAGGATAAAGGAGAAGAAAAAGAAGAAAAAATAAAACGACGCATGGCAGTTAGTCCGTTATGTTCGGCGAACGCGTGAGTCTACTCTCTCTCTCTCTCTCTCTCTCTTTTCTCTCCCCCTCTCTCTCTTTCTCCCTCTCTCTCTTTAAGTTAAAACCAAGCCGTTTGTTACGTTGTGTTTGTATATATATCAGCGTGTGTATATTGTCGAGAACATATATCGAGAGAGTGTGTATTGCTGTGTTGACAAATTGAAACCGTATCTCATTCATCAGAACGCATTCCATTAAAATATTTATAAAACAGGCACAGTGATGCAACATTGCGGTGATGAGACAGGGGCTGGAGCTTAGTTGATAAAGTGGAACCGATTAGATTGACAACTCTTTTTTTGAACTTTATCTAAGAGGAAGAGACTAGCGGTAGATGCACCAGCCAAGATGTGGCAACAATACTTTTTGTTTTATTTTACTTCAGCCAAAATTTAAAGAAATCAAGGAGCCCACTACCTGGAGCTTATACTTGAAGTCTATAATTATGAATGTTCCATTATATATATATATATCAGTTAATATCGTATGTGTTTTTAGATAGTGATCTGGTTCTCGATTGATTGAATGTGACTAATTGTGTCGGATATATACTTGAGATTCAAAACAATAAAAACACATTCTCTTGCCATAGTCCTAGCTATAATATACGAATATACTAACCCCCGCTAAAGGTTTAAGTAATATCTGAGAGAATGACATTATGAGAATAGATCCTACGCTATCCCCTAAAGGAGGTGGTAAAGCTTGGAAGGATGGTATCATTACAATAGAACAGATACTACGTTTCATGAATCTACTTTGTTATATGATCTATATCTCAGTACGATCCAAGAGCAAGGAAAATACTTGTAATTAATTCAGAAAGAATGTGGTTTAATAGCCTGAAATACAAACCCAAATATTCAAGGGTGAGAATATATGATATTTCATACAATTATTCAATGAGAAGTTGCTGAAACACCAATAATCTATTCCTCGTAGATAACAAACCAAAGTAGAGAGGCATATGGTGTAGATATTGTTTCTTGTTGATATCAAACTAAAGTAGCACCAATAAGTATTTCTTTTTTGTGTTTATACACATTGCGTATTTGACAAATACACTAAAGCAGGGGTATTCAAACTATGGCCCGTGGTCCAGATCTGGCCCGCCTAAGTTTTTAATCTGACCCATGGATCGCTTATTAAAAACGTAAAAATATTCAGAATTTTTTTTTAATGGATATGTGTGAAAATAATGTAGTGGTTTTTCTTTTTGCTCAGAAAATGATTAAGAGAATGAGGTTTGGGAGAACCAGATTCACTAAAATATAAAACTAATCCGCAAAACAGTATAAAACACGTCCAGGTCATTTTTTTTTCTTTTTTTGGTCAGCATAACTCTAAAAAATCAGCAATATGCCCCCCCCCCCCGCAGTTTGTAAACTTTGGAGACCTCTGCACTAAAGTATTTACAACTATAAAGCCAAAACCAAACTTTCCAAGCTTACTTCAGTTTATTTTATATTTTTTTTAGTAATCTTTAGAAAGAGCCATCTTCTTAGAATAATTTGTTAAGCTTTTATAACTAAAATAAGCATCTGAAAAAAAAAGTCTAACAGTCTCATCACATGACCCTTTCTTTGGTTAACGTATTTAAATATGAGAAATTCAACTGGCATACGATATAACATAAGGAGAGTAGAAAATAGACGTTGGGTTTACTTTCGGCAACCCCATAATTCTCACTTATTTTGTCCTTTAGTCCTCACATTCCATGAGCAGTATTTCTGACAAAGGAGGAAGGATTGTTGTTTTCTGAGTCATAATCTATCCATCTAATACGTCTTGTTTGATTATTTCACTTTTTTTAGCTCCTTACATCAAGTGGCTTCCTGTCTTGTCTGGAACGATTTCCATAAAAATAATATTTTGTATAAGAGATTCTGACATTCCCCCCCCCCCACACTTTTCATCACCGAGTCGTAAGCCGTTTTTCTTTTCTAAATGCCCTGAAGAAGAATTCGCTTTTAGAGACAACTTTGTTTGGATTCGGAAGATTAAAGGCTTTTTCTCTTTTGAATATGTGGAAATAAAAAAAGTCGACGTCGAACAAAAGCAAATCCTTTCGTATTAATGACAATTGTTATGCAGAAATAGCAAGATACAAAACTTGGATTTTTTTTCTTTATTTCTCTTGTATCCTAATATTTTAAAAGGTTGTGTCTATAACCCCGGAGAAAATCTTATCCGTTTGATATTATAAAGCATTTATTTTATGAACAATTAACTCTGTGAAGCACTTTCACCTCTGCCAAAAAAGGTTGTGTTTTCGGTTGGGCTTGTTTTTCATCACATCGCTTTAACAATCGATCTGGATATCTGAGAATTAAATCTGTCCTCTGTCTGGTCGAGGTTATAAAAAAATGAAAGTCACACTGTTTGGCGATAACTTCGGTTCTGTTAATTTTAGAAACTCACTACTTGGCCCATATTGTAGCCACTGATATCCAACATCCTACATAACTTTGACAAGTTCTATAAAAATCGAAAACTTGACTTAATTTCAACTTCTCATTTTTCAAAATTTGATGTAGGCATCTTTGATCACAGTAACTATAATGCGAAATTTCAGCCTGGTCAGATAGTTTTGAGTTATCAACGTTTCAACTGCTTAACAGCGACAATGCCTCATACAATATGGAGACGTTAGGGTTAAGATAAGACTTAACATACCTGTATAAGCACATGCCCTTTTAAGTCTAACATGCGTTTATCAAACCGCACACATACACATACATATATACACCTTCAATACGCACCGGTTACCGCCCTTGTTGTAATCCTCGTTTTGTCCAACAGGTGGCGTTGTCTATTTTCTACTTCCCTCTCTCTCTCTCTCTCTCTCTCTCTCTCTCTCTCTCTCTCTCTCTCTCTCTCTCTCTCTCTCTCTCTCTCTCTATTCGACCCGCGAATGTAATCGCACGTAAATCTTAGGCATGTCTCGACAGAGCGTTTTCATTCTCCAAGTAGGACCAAATACTTGTGCATGATTTAAAGTCTTACACACACAATGCACTTCCAATGTATACTTCGACGAACTCTCGTATACATTAACGCACACAAACATCCAACGGACATTTATCTACATGCTAGTTCACATATATGCAAATACTCTGTAATGTTCGTAACCTTTCTGTGTAAATAAATATTCCTTGTGCAGATGTAAGCATATAATCTTGTTTCAGCACGCTTCATTTTAATCTCTTAAATATACTCGTAACATGTCTTTATTTTTTATTGTTTTCATCATGATGTACGATCTATAAACGACGACCTTTTATCTCCTAGTAATCGAACACGCAACCTTCTCAATAACCGGTTCCTAAACTCCCCTTAACATACCTCTGTCGAACAAAATAACGATAGGCAAATACTAGGACTGATATATTTAAAAACTAAAAGCAATAACATAAGGACTATTGTAAAAGAATATCCTATACCCCCATTATTCTGTTATATGGATTTACTAATATGAAGAACTATATATAGTGAGCACTGCATTCACTGCTATCTTGTCTAATAGTAGCTAGCTGATGCATATACAAACAGATGAATCTCGTTGTGAATTAATGTCAAATATTTATTTGATTTTTGACAATTATTTTTCTCTTGTCTAATAAAACAGAATAAGAATTGATAAAACAATGTAAAATATTTATAATATGATTTTATTCAATTTTAACGTAGTGCATTTGAGCGTGTGGGGAAATATCAGCAGCAGCGGAGGGTAACTGGCTTGTGAAAAGATTAGCAGCAGCAGCCAAAAATCCCTGTGTCTATTTTACAAGTATTTTAATGCCCGGTGCTCCGACGTATTCCAATTGAAGAGGAGGGGTAGGAAGAAGAAGAGAAAAAGAAATATCATCATCATCAGATATGTGCATTCAGAAGAGCCACATGTTTGGTAGTAGTTATAATAACTATTTTGTCCTTTGATCTTAATTTTTCTCTATATATAAAAGTGACCTTGTTTGTATGCGCATTCAAAACTCTTTCTACCAAACTACTCTGTCAGTTTTCGGTTTACAGACTTGAAACCTGATATATAGGGTATTTGGATTTGTGAAACCAATTCAATTTGGCTTTTAGCAAAAAAAAAAAGGATCAAAATTGAAAATATGGAATTTGGCAGTAATAAGTCGATTTAATTTGTGTCCTCCACGCATGTGCAAATTATACATTTAACTGTGAATAATTTTTTATAGTTTTTGATATCCATGCGTCTGTAGAATATATGAAAACGAATGTTTTGGTTTTGATTGCAACTGATGACATCCGTCGTATATTTTTTTAGGTTTTCGAAATCATTACTATGTATTCGGTACAATATAATAATCAATAGAGAATTGGCTCTTTGATAATAAATACGAAATCTGCATCAATTAAAATAAACAAACGTAAAATTACAAGCTTATTATAATGTCACCAAATACAATAAAGCATAGTATGAATCTAAAAAAAGTTCTTTAAACGAAATCTTTTCAAAGAAACAATGTTTTCTCATCAGAAAAAGAAACCAATTATTTAATAAAAACTTTGTGTGTTTAACGCGTCATTTTCTTGCGATATAATATCTGTACGTATTTTTCTTGCCTTCTTTTCACTTTATAATAAAAAACAATATGTATTTATTTGTATGTATGTATGTATGTATGTATGTATGCATGTACGACAGCTAAGTCTCTCTCTCGGTTCAAAATGTTGAGATCCAGCAACAAGCAAGAGCCAGATAGCCAGCAACAAGTTAAGACTCTGTAACATCATCTATGTATAGATACTCCCTCAGGGATTTGTCTATAAAAATGGTCCTGTGGCGATAGAAGTCATTTTTGGGCTCATAGACTTTAAGTGTCTGAGGGGGTGGCACTCGTCTGATAAGACGTTGCAATCATCATGCATGTATGTATGTATGTTCATCTATCTATCTATCTATCTATCTATTATATATAAGCTTGTCTGTCTGAATGATCTATACCAAACTATTCTCTCTGTTTTTGGTCTACACACTTGAAACTTGATATATAAAGGACTCGGTCTTGCAGAACAAATTTAATTCGGCTTTTAGCCAGTAAAAATAGCTGCTAAGAGGTCAATATATTTGTTCAAATTGGAACTTGGCAGGCATAAGTCGACTAAACATATTATTTCTATTCATGCGCAAATAAACATTTATATCTTTCATAATGTTATTTTTAAGATCTTATATGGGTATGGACTTAGCGCAGATGGTAGTGATCATATGTTTTGGTTTTGATTGTAGCTGATGACACCCGTTATGTTTTCTTAAACTTTCGAAATCATTATTATGTGTTCGACACAATATAATAATAAATACGAATCTGCATCAATTAAAATATTATATAATATATAATCTTCTATCTATATAAATAAAATGAACTCATTTTTTCCCGTGGGATTTTGACCTTAATAGGATTAAAAATCAAGATATTTCATGCAAATACATTATGCACAAACGGCAGAACAATATCTGAGGTTTGTTATAGGCTTATTAGTTCTCAAATTCCTCGATAATCTTAGATTTCTATACTTTTTCTGCTGAGAAGTCACGGCCAAAATCGGTTAAGATCAATGGAAGTGGTAAAATATTTTCTCTCTAAAAGATTCCTCCTCCCCCTGCCACCACTTAACACCGTTTGGAGATCGTAGTTCTATCATGTGAAGTTATTTAAAATCACAAAACAAAGCTGCAGTGCTCTGTGGCGTAGTGGTTAGGGTGCTGGACAATTCACATTATATTTTCACGTTCGCGCCGACCTACCATAGTGTTTGTTTTTTTTTTTCCTAAACAACTGGAATGGACTTTTCTTGGTGGCCGAACTGTTAACGTTGCAGATGTTTTTTTTTTTTTTTCACACTTTATTTTCCTACTTTTACTCATGACTCCGGGTTTGATCCTTCCTACTTACCTACCATAACATTTTTTAAAACTCCCCCCCCCGTCCCGGAAACAAACACTCGGGCAACGCCGGGTACCCCCGCTAGTATATAATAAATACGAATCTGCATCAATTAAAATATTATATTAAAGCGTATTTTACGATCGGGCAACGTCGGACGGCATGCTAGTAATAACCAAAAGCGATATGATCACATCTTTTATCCGTAAACTGGTTAACATAAAGGCATGAAGATGCATTCAGTATTGATTCTTTTGCTATTTAATAGCACAGGAAAAACTAAAGATACAAATTGTTAAATAGTCTAAGCTCTATCATTTAGTGGGGAAATTCATGCGTCTTTAACGTTTTTCTTTTATTATTTTAATTTTTTATGGAAAGCGCTCCAGACAGGGCACGAAGCCACTTGATGTAAAGAGCTAAAATATTTTAAATACTATTTCAAGGTAAAAAAAAAAAACCTAGCCAATTATAAGTATGAGATGAATAGCTTTAAACCAAGAAAATAACAACTCTTTCCCCTTTGTCAGAAACATCGTTCATGAAATGTAAGAACAAAAAGACAAAAGAAAAAAAGTTGGAATTACGACATTGCCGGAAATAAACCCAAGGTCCACATTCTACTCTCCTCATAGATAAATTATATAAACTTTGGACACTCTGAATGTGTGCAAGATAATTATTACTAAATTTCATGTTCCTACGTCTAATAATAATAAGTAGCTACACGTGGAAACATAGGGACTTGCATATTTGTATAAGCTGATAAAAATGTTGAAAATCAGGTAAATCGTTTGCATCAACTTTGGATTTTCAGTTTTCTTAACAATAACAGGAATGAGAAGAAAAGGAATTGGTAAAATCGTCTTTAATGGAATCACGAAGTTCCAGAAGATATTTCCTCATCATTTTATCTTTATTAGGAATTATATTCTTGACGATCGTGATTTCATTAATTAACTAGACATGTATCAAGAAAAGTGAGAAAATGAAAGTAAAGGGGGAAAAACATAATATCCAAATGAAAATGAAATGAAATAAAAAAAAATAAAATAAAATATATACAAGAGTTGTGAAATTTTGAGACAAAAAAAGATTTGCATTGAAAATACAATGGGAATTCTAATAAAGGATCAATATTTGGATTATTTGGACTATCGATCTCATCTTGAATGTTATTCTCACAGTGTTTTGGCCGATATAACCTTTGAGCTTCTTCAGGTGAGTCTTGTCAAACCTCAGGAATATCTATGGAACTTCAAACGGAACCGTTTTCCATCATAGTTTATGCATTTAAAAATATGATGGACCTTCTATATGTTTCCAGCCTTTTTTCGTATGGGCACTATAATTGATAGTGCACACCTGAAACTCTAGTCTCCTTTGAAGTAATCTCCTCCGGCTGCAATACACTGTACTATTCCAACAACTTCTGGAAGCCGCCATGGAAGTCCTCTTGTATGAGCATGTCAATGACTCTTGTCACAGCCTCTTTCATCTTCTTAATTGTTTCATAAGAACAGTCTCTCTGGCTCATAGCAGTAGATCCAGCTTTCATTGCAGGTCACCAGAGCATCAAGAACTGTGGGATCTGAATTGATCAGCTTCACTATCTTCCTGTTGTTATGACGTCTTTCTTTCTGATCTTCTCTGAGCACTTTTGGGACAAACTTTGCACAAATCTTCAACATTTTCAGTTCCGTGCAAATAATTTATGTACAGTTCCCACATTGATATTAAACTGTGCACTTATTGCCTCCATAGACACACGACAGTCCTTATTCATTAAATTCTTTATTTGGCCAATCAAGTCTTCCTTACACCTTTCATCATCCCCTACAGATTTCCTGCCTTCCTTATGCCATTAAAAGTGCTATAACAACTGATGCTCGATTAATGCATGATGGTCCAAAAGCAGTCTGAAGCATTCTATACATTTCTGTGACATTTGTTCCAAGTTTAAAACAGAACTTCATTGCATATCATTCTTCTAAAATGTCCTCACATCCAGATTGCATTTTTGAAATTCACCAGCTGTGACAATCAGGCTTTAGTAGAATGTATCCCAATTTCTTCTGTAACTGTTCATTTGAACCTTAAATAAAAAAACTGGCCACAGTCATCTCATCAGATGTATAGCAAAAACATACTGAATTTTTAAGAGTTTACGATGATTTCAAATCTATGTACAAAAAAAGTCTGGAAACTTATTTAAGTCACCTCATACATATTACTGTGAACTTGCTCTTTGTTAACTTTAGCAACGGACCGGAATATCGGTTCCCAAAGATTTCCTCACGCAGTGAATACAAAAGGGTGGAATATTGACAATTTTATATTAAAACTAGTAGGGATACCCGACGTTGTCCGGGATTGAATGATGATCAACGAATATTTCACACTCCTATATTTTTATTGTCATCGAAATCAGTGAAATCGTCTGGGAGGAAGCTTCACATGCCTCCATGCAGTAACTTAGTCCAAAATATATGTTATTCTACATTGCACTCTAGAGAACCTACTGTTTCTTTTATAAATTTTTTTTTTTTTTTTTTTTTTTTTACACAGTGATCACCACTTATCAAGGCCCGGAAGCCACTCAGGGATAAGGGTTATTGCAAGTACATTACGTTAGTGTGGAGATTTGATGAAGTGTTTAATTAAGGGGGCGGTTCATTAGGAATTTGTTCACATTGGACTTGAAGACATCCAAGTTGTAGTCCGGAGGGAAGCAGGCAGACGGAACAGAGTTCCACAGGCGTGCAGTTCTAAGAAAGAAGCTTTGTTCATGGAATCCGCGTTTTGATTTAGGCACAGATATAGAGTGGGGGAAATTTTTCACAGTGGATTCAGCTAGACAGGTGTTTTTCGTGAAAGATTGGCGAGGGGGGACCAGAGATTGGAGTTCAGACGATATATTATATAAACTTCTTTCCAGTTAACAAAAAAAATAAGAAATTTATGTGCAGATTTGAACTTACAGACCACGTCATGCAAAAAAAAAAAAAAAAAAAAAAAAAAAAACACGTAAATTTTCAAGTCTCTAAAATTCTTTGCAGTTAATGAAAAGAAAAAAATTAAGAAATTTACTTGCAAAGTTTGAATCTACAGACCACAGCATGCAAAAAAAAAAAAAACACGCTATCAACTTACCCACAATAGAATTTTCACGGCCCGTTGTTCTATCATTGTTGCTAAGCAACAACATGGAAAAAATGGCTTTACCGATGATAGATAAATTAAAATAACTGTTTCGATTATCGGTAATTATGGGGGTATTCTGAGACAGAACTTAACTAAGATCACACCCAGACTTATACACTAAAGTTCTGTCAATTTTAAAAAAAATTTGTTCTACCGTTTCGGAGTCTATAAGGAACGAAGTCACATATACACACAGACAAAGTTGCATTGATATAATTGTAGAGATAATAAAAACATTGTACATTTCAAAAGAAAACTTTAAAATTTTATAATCTTACTTTGAGAGAAAGTGAGTCAATCAACTAATTAGATTTTAATAGTATTTTTCCCATTTCAAAAAGTGAAATAATCCAATACGTATTAGCCTCAAACCAGGGAGACAAGTATATTAATATATTCACAATCCAAAAAGTTAGTTAGGGATACGCACCTAAACATTTACAATATTGTATAGTGTTTTAGCACTAAATAAACCAAAAAGAGTTGATCTGTAAATCAAACAAAAGAGGTGTTACCAGATCAGGCTGTCCGAAGATATTGACTTTCTGACCTACAATGCACCAAACATATTTTTATGGTTTTTTTTTTCATTTCCCTTTGCGAAACTCAATCATATTCTGCAAAGTCAAAAGCAAAAACATCAATTTTTTCTTTACAAAATAATGAAACCAAATACTACGAATAAATATTTGAAGTTATAAAGAACTTGAAGAATAAATTCTTTTTTTTTTTTTTAATTATTGGATTCAGCTTGAAAAGGGTTGATATGCTGTAAAATAAAACAATCAACCCAAGCCAATCAAACAGAAGAGTCAAAAGCATCACAAAGTTTTAAGTAACAAAGTCATATTAGCCTCGAACCAGGGTGAGAAAAATGTAAGCTTCTCTGTAATCCAGAAATGAAGCAGTCCATATAAAACTCCAATAATCGTAGTGATATGTAACCGAATAGTGTGCGTCTTGTATTTACTGTGAAGCAAATTGACACCCGTTTCCCTTGAGATGTCCGGAAGTAGAATTCAAGTGATTTAGATCGTCACGGGATCAGCCAACCAAATATGGCTGCCAGATAGACTAGAAATTTGTTCTATCACGAGTTGAAGGTTTTCATAAACAGTCATTCGTAACGCCGAAACAAAAAGAGGAAATTGATACTAAACTGAATTTATTAACAAGTCTACAATTTGCCTTCCCGCATAGAGAATGAGGGAAAAAAATAATGAAGGAGAAACAGTTTTAACTGGCTTAAAAATGAGTAAATTCTTTTCATAGCTAATGAGCAGCCTGGTTTATAACAGATGTTTTCCAGTATCTCAACCGTTATTTTTAATTTTTTCACCCTTCATTCGTGCTGAAACACATTTATTGTAAACAATTGTCTGTGGATGATTGACTAAACGCAAGTTCTTATTTGAACTGCCCACATGTGGAGCACTGTTTAACTGGCTCGCTTCCCAGCCGATAAAAATATGGTAGCCTTCAATTCCAATGTAAACAAGTTCTTGCTGAATCGTTCCCTAAACTTCCTGACTGTATTAGTTAGTATGTAGTTAAACAGAATCGACCCAATATAATTTAAACACAATAATATCAATTATGTATTCACAATAGTATTGTTAAAAAAAGCCAGCTACGGATTTTTTTTTTTTTTTACACAATGATCACCACTTATCAAGGCCCGGAAGCCACTCAAGGATAAGGGTTATTGCAAGTACATTACGTTGGTGTGGAGATTTGATGAAGTGTTTACTTAAGGGGACGGTTCATTAGGAATTTATTAATGTTGGACTTGAAGACATCCAAGTTGTAGTCCGGTGGGAAGCAGGCAGACGGAACAGAGTTCCACAGGCGTGCAGTTCTAAGAAAGAAGCTTTGTTCATGGAATCCACGTTTTGATTTAGGCACAGATATAGAGTGGAGGAAATTTTTCACAGTGGATTCAGCTAGACGGGTGTTTTTCGTAAAAGATTGGCGAGGGGGGACCAGAGATTGGAGTTCAGACGAGCACCTTCCATGGAAATAACGATAAAACAAGGATAGGCTCGCAACGTCTCTTCTGTGGGAGAGAGGTTGCAGGGTAGAGAAAAGGGCATCTCCCACTAAGCCACGAAGTCTATTTTGTACTCTGTCAAGGCAGGATAGGCTGTTTTTAGCAGCTCCTGCCCAGATATGACAACAGTATTCCATCCTTGGACGTACTTGGCTTTTATATAGATAGAGAATTGCATCAGTAGTGAGATATCTTCTGGAGCATGTTCCATTTCAGATCAGGAGTAAAGGTCAAACTCAAAAGCTTGTCAAAACACGGGGCCTCACCAAGCTGAGAGCCATCCATCACAATTGATGCCAGATGGAGATCAGAGCGTTGATGATGTAAGGATTTTATCCTCGTACCGTCTCCCCACCAAATCAACAGAGATTAGACCATTTCTGTAATGAACTGTCCCCTGTTGATTACGATGTATTGCTGGTCCTGTGCAGTTCTAGGAGGTCCACCCTCCCAAGCTTTGCCTTCTCTCTTTAGGAAAGGGGTTCGTTTATTGCTAATCGCATGAGGCTCCCTTACCAGAGAATGCCCATGGGGCTGCCCAGATACTTTAATATGGCTTGTTCAATTGTACTATGTTTGCTAATATATTTGATTTGATTTAAGTAGCCCAGAAATTAACTAGCCAAACTTGAAGAATTTCAGATTTGGGAGCATTTACAACAAAAGATAGTAAACTATTCCACCAGGAAAGAAATAGGAACATTTCTATGGCTTGGGATTTTTATTCTCTGATCTGAAAATTAACAGAGATTAGAACATTCTTGTAATGACCTGGTTTCTGTGGATTGCGGTGTAATGCTGTTCTGTACAGTTCTATGAGGTCGACCCTCCTAGGCCTTGATTTTGATGAGGGGTTAGTTTAGTTTATTGTTAATCGTTGGACGCGTCTTTACCTGGGAATGCCGACAAGGCTGCCCATGCACTTTTTGCAAGGTTAGAGTCCTCCTTCCAATGAATGCTGACTTTTCAATTCCACTTTCCCACCCTAGTATCATATTTCTTGCGGTGGGAGAGAAATAAATGCCGTCGAAGTGTTCTATGTACAGAGTTTAACTGGTTGCAAAATCAGTAAATTCTTTCCTTAATGAGCGACCAGATCTATGATGGATGTGGATGTAGTTTGCTGTTCTACTGCATCTCACCCCCCTTTTTTACCCATTATTTCATGTCGAAACATTTATTGTAAATGATTTCTTTTGTAGACGATTGGTCGAATAGGAGTCGTTATTTCACCATTGCTTGAAATTGTGGGAATTCATAAACTTCCGACCAGTATGAGTTAGTGTGCAGTTCAAAACAATCGATTCAATAGAAATTGATCTTGATAATATTGATTTCAACATACACAATAGTATACATTACGAATGCCTATTATATATCTCGAATGTCTAAGACTCTGTGTGTAAGGGTTTGTCAAGACAACATGGCAGGAGGGTATTTTTCCTATAAGTAAACTCTGATTAATATTCAAAATAATTTAGTATTTGAAGCCCAAATAATATCCCTTTGATACAAAGGAATTATGCACTTTCTCCAAGTGATGTTGTCTAGAGTAACAACACGAAGCTGGATACTCCACCAGACTAGATAAATTCTTGTTTTGTTATTCTGTAAGACCAAGAGACCACAATAATCTAGTTAACTTGGTCAATTGGAGGAAAATCAATGTTCTTTATATTTTTTACTAACTCAACGCTAATGTAAATTGAAATATCTATGTATCGCTTATAGAGATCAAATGTAAGCCCCAGGAATGGACACCTTGATTTCTGAAAACTTTGATTGAAGCAAAAATGAAACAAAAAAACATAACCATGTTGATACACCATTTCTCATTAAATCACTTATATTTACGTTGAACCTGGTTAGTTAGTACCAGATGGGTGACCGTTTTTTGGGATATAAGGCGCTGTATCTTCGAAGCCTAGTAGGTTAGTAGGTGATGTCCTTTTTCTCTTCCCTGCAACATCTTTTCAACAGAAGAGATGTTGCGAGCCTGTCCCTGCTCTACTGTTATTTTCCTGACAAATGCGCATCTAAACTCCAATCTATGGTTCCCCTAAACTTTCACAAAAACACTCAACTAGCTACAAACTTGCTTTATCGTTATTTTCATGGCAAGTGCCCGGCTGAGCTCCATTCTATGGTCCCCGCTCGCCAAACTTTCACAAGAAACACCCGTCTAGCAGAAAACACTACCACTAATTTCCGCCACTCTTTATCTGTGCCTAAACCCAAACCTAGATTCCATGAGCAAAGTTTCTTTCTTAGAACTGCATGCCTATGGAACTGTCTTCCGTTTTTCTGCTTTCCAGCTTACTACAATATGGTTGTCTTCAAGTCTAACGTAAACAAGTTTTTGATGAGCCGTTCCATATAAGTTAACAAATTTACCGAATCTCCATTACTAACGGTTACTATATTGTCCAATTTCTACTGTACACTCTTTAATCCTTATCCTCGAGTGGCCTCTTGGCCTTGATAAGTGGTGATGCCTATATAAAAAACAAGAACAAAAACACTATCAACAATTTCCCTCACTCTCTATCTGTGCCTAAATCTAAACACAAATTCCATGAACAAAGTTTCTTTCCATTGAACTGCCCACATGTGGAGCACTGTTTAACTGGCTTATTCCCAGCCGATAAAAATATGATAGCCTTCAAGTCCAATGTAAACAAGTACTTGCTGAGCCGTCCCCTAAAATAATCCAAATTCTACCCAATCTACACAATTAGCGATTACTACACTACCATCTTACATTCTTTAACCCTTATCCTCGAGTGACCTTCAGCCTTGATAAGTAGTGACTCCCCTATAAAAAAAACCTGGGAGGAGGTTGACATTTTGCAGAATAAAACAAAACTAACATCGTCATGTCCTCTAGCACAGATATATGAGGTGCCTTAAATAAGTTTCCGAATCTTTTTTCATACAGGCATTGCTATACATCTTATGAGATGACTGACCAACTTTTATGATTTCAGGTTTAAATAAACAGCTACAGCAGGAAGTGGAATACATCCTACTAAAACCTGATTATCACAGCTGATGAATTTAAAAAAATACGATATGGATGTAAGAACACTTTAGAAGAACTATATGCAATAAAAAAAAATTTTTTAACTTGAAAAAAATGCCACAGAACATATAGAATGCTTCAGACTGCTTTTGGGTCATCTTGCATGAGCGAGCATCAGTTATAAGTTATCAGTGGCATAAGAGATTCAAGGAAGGCAGGGAGTCTATGAAGAATGATGAGAGGTGTAGGAGAAGTAAGGAAGTTAGAACATCAGAGTTGATTGGCCAAATAAAGAATTTCATGTATAAGGACCGTCGTGTCTATAGAGACAATAAGTGCACAGTTTGATGTCAGTGTGGGAACTGTACACACAATTATTCACAAGGAATCGAAGATGTGAAAGATTTGTACCATAACTCCATCTTTGTCAAAGACTATTTGACCAAGATGGATATCAAAACAGTTCTTATCCCTCCCTATAGTCCAGTCCTTGCTCCCTGTGACTCTTAATTATTCCCTAAGCTCAAGGAAAACCTTAGAGGCTGTCGTTATGAGACAATTGAGAAGAAGGTCATTGACATGCTCACACAAGAGGACTTCCATGGGGCTTTCCAGAAGTTATTTGAATGGTACAACAAGTGCATTGCAGCCGAAGGAGATTACTTCGAAGGGGACTAGTGTTTCATGTGTGCGTTATCAATAAAAGTGCTCATATGAAAAAAATCTGGAAACTTATTGAAGGTACCTCGTATATGCATCTGGGGATTGCTTGAGCATTTAATACTAAGCCAACTCAACCTCACCAGAATGAATGCTTTATCAGAATATCAGGTATCCATTTAGGTAATCCCGTGCAATCTGCCTTATCGGTTGGGTCACATGATAAATGACCCAAGAATGGATCAACTCAAAAGGATGATAAGAGGTAACAGAAGAAAATGATGAAAGGGAATTGGTTTCAATTGAAATTAATTCCTCTTAGCGTTCAAAAATCTGTTATTTTTATTTATTTTTTTTTTTGTTAATTTTTTTTTTGCTGGAAAATGTTGAGCAGAGATTTTTTTTTTTCGAAGAAGAGATGAAATTAAGAGCCACGATTTTAAGGTTATTCTTATATCTGGTTTTTTTTTTTTTTTTGTGTGTGTGTGTGGATATTTCAGTAAAATTAGCATCTGATTATAACTTGAAAAAAAAATTAAAACGAAATAATATTGAAACAAACAAAAAGATCCACTTCTGAGTAATATTGCAACTTTGATCTTTATCTTTGGTTTTAAAAAAAATCATAGCTTCGGAAGGACATTTTCTGCTACAAACAACGGAAACAAGAACTAGAAAATTCCATCACTCTATTCAAGGCCATGAAATCAGAGAAAATTCACTACTTTGATCGTCAGAAACAATGACTATTCTATAACTCTGATTCCAACTCAAAACATTTTTGAAAAAATGCTTTCATGGTGAAATATGCCCAAAACAAAAACAAAAAAAATTAGTTGAATTAACTCATAAGGCACCATTAATGCCCGGTCCAGTCTTAACCTGGGGTCATAATACTTGTCAGAATTCCATTTTATTCAAGGTTATGGAATAAGAGGTAATTCATTGCTTTAGTAGACAGAAAACAATGAAAATTCTCTGACTACGATTCAAATGTGGTTGTTTCGTTTTATGGCATATTAACCATTTCCAGGTTATTCAATGCTGAATCCGGTCATTTTGGTAAAAGATTTTATGCTTCAAGTTCTTTATATTTTCAAATATTTATTCATGGTGTTTGTTTGCTTTTTGTTTTGTATTGTTTCTCGACATATCAATACTTTTTGAGTTATTTAATGCTGAAGCCAGTCGTTTTAATGAAAGTTTTTTTTATGGTTTGAGTTTTTTATACCTTCAAATATTCATTTATGGTGTTTGAATTGTGTGTGGGTTTTTTTTTTTTTACATCATTTCTCTTCATCCTTTCAACCTTTTTTTATGTTATCTAATGTTGAATCCAGTAATTTTGGAAAAAACAGAAGTTTTTATTCTTTAAGTTCTTTATATCTTCAAATATTTATTCATGAAGTTTGGTTTGGTTTGGTTGTTTTTTATGGTATTTCTCTTTTCTGGTTATTTAATGCAGAATTCATTCATTTTAGTAAAAGTTTTCATGCTTCAAGTTCTTTATGCCTCGACTGTATACTCTGTCATGTGGCAGCTATCTGCACTGACGGAGGTTAGCAGTAATAGCAAAAAGTGTGGATGGTTCTACACAAAGCCTTCACCATTATAAACCAATCATCTGTGTGGATTTTCGAGCAACTTAGTTGTTGTGGCGGAACCTCAGACATTGAAATCAACAGGAGAGTCCATCATATATATATATATATATATGAGAGAGAGAAGCTTTAACAGGTTTTGAAATTATATTCCAATGTTTCTTAATCTTTGATTGTCCGTATACTGAGTATCTCAATACTCGTGACCCTCTGCACTTCAACAAAAGTGCATATTTTGTTATATATTTTTTATTTAGTTATTCTAAAATTATAAGTTAAAATTTTGCTGCAAAATGACACACTTGTCGTCGAGTTCGTGTGACGAGGCCTCATAAGATGGCCGGTTCTATTTGGGACAAAAATACGTTATTTACGCGTAAAACACCTTTCTGGATGCGAAAATGTCAGGATCCGAAAGCCAAGCCAGAACCAATTAATTTCGTATCTAAATGTTCCACTGTATATACAAATCAATGACATTTTTTCATGGCTGAAGTCTTGTCACCTTATTTATACATTGCAAGTTGCTGCATTTTAAATTACATTTTTTCTGACATTCTCTTCTGGCACTTCCACAGAAGGCCCCTAGAGAGGGGGCATGGGACCCGGGTTGAGAAAGTTAAGTTTAGCTGGTTTAGATTAATGGTGAAACATCTGTAAAAAAATATAGATATACTCGCCACAATCGGTTTTCTTCTCTCTCTCTCTCTCTCTCTCTCTCTCTCTCTCTCTCTCTCTCTCTATCTCTCTTTCTCTCTCTCTCTATTTCTCTCTCTCTCTATTTCTCTCTCTCTCTTTCTCACTCTCTCAGTATTTCTGTTATTTTGTTATCCGTGTATACACTGCAAGTCTATTCATTTTTTTAATTACATTTTGTCGATGTCCTTTGATGGCGCCCTCACTTGAGAAACGCTTGTATATACGATATTCAATTTCTTAGTCCGATAATTTCTTATTCTGTCCATTTCAATTAGCCTTGCGCTATTCAACACTCCTTACAAACTAAAAACCACAGTTTTATGTGAGTCATATAAACGATCACACCATATATATTTACAGTTCGAATGCCTTTATACTCTATCGCTGTTATTGATTATTTGTCTGCATATAATTCAGCCCTCAAATAGTAAATAACAAGGTATAATCAAGCAGTTCTTGTATTCAAGCAGTAAAATTCTTTCCATAGAAATCTGTCCACAATTCTTTTCAAATACTGCTCCTTTAGAACCTCCATCCTTCTTGGAGAACTTCCAGACTGTCTCACACTGGGAGTTGCTCCAAATGACAATCATTCTCCGTGAGATTAATGGGGAGATATAAGATGTCACAGAGGGACTAAAATCTCCTAAACAAGGTGGTTGGAAGGGAATCGTCATTATGGTGCTATTCGAAATCATACACGCTATTATTACATTCTGATTCTGCGTATCATCATTTTTGGTTCCCCCCCCAACAAAAGGAGGGTGGACCTGTAAATTCACCAGTTCGTCCATTCGTCCATCTGCACTTTTGTAGCGTGACCGCATAGGGGAGCGATATCGCTCCCCATTGGGGAGATTGAGACACCCTAGAGCACTGAGTAAGGCCGGGTAATTATTCTGATATTGTCTGTTAAGCGTTAATTGGATCCCGGACAGGGGCAGGTAACCTATCTGAAGGGATGAATTTATTGTGTTTTTGTAAAATAGACATATATTTTATTGTTTGAGAAAAGTGCCAAGAGATTTCAGATTAAAGTAGAATGAAATCATACATTCGTTCTTGGCCTGACGAACCCGTGCTCAGGATGTCTGGCTCACTGAGTGCGAGAGGTCAGAGTGTTAATCTTCTGAGTGTGTGAATAAATTTGAGTTCTGATCTCAGATTTGCAGGCCTATGAAAGCTCTGTTCAGTTTGCACACACACGCAAGATTCAAGAATTCCCCGATTGATGTGTTGAATCATGATTGGTCTAGTGGATTGCCCCAACCAACCCTTTCCCTTGAAATATAAGCGAATGCCCGAGCTAAAATTATCATATCGAAGCTGAATCTTGAGCGAAACACACGCACCCAAGAAAACACCACCCATCCCCCTTTTTTCCATCACGATCGCCATCATAGAGAATGAAGAATAAGATTTTGGACTGTTTTCTCATGTAATCGAACTGAACAATTGTATATATGTAAAACACCTGTAATTTTTTGTGAATTAACTTTTATTAGACTAGAACCCTCTGAGTTTGTTTTCTTTTGATCTGCATGAGAAGCTAATTGATTTTCAGCAGGAACCGACATGAAGCCTGTGACGCTGAAGAATCCTGTTTAGTACTCCCAAAAGAAAACGATCACGGCCATTGCAGTTTCGACAGGGTCAGAGGCCTCATCTGCTGACCTGCGGCGGGAGGCTTACACTTTTCTCAATAACTATGCCTTGGAATTTTTTGAAATTTTGCACAAGCATTAAACATGATATGAGTAAAAAAGTAACAGAACGGATTTTCCGAGAAAACTCCAATTGCCCCTCTAAGAGTGCCTTTCGGGTTAAAACGGCTAAAATGGACACTCTGTGCTTATTTTAAAAAAATGATGCCTTGGATTTTTATAAAACTTTCTGAAAAGTTGTAACTAACTGATTTCTATATAATTTTGTTTGTCTATACTTCATGATAACTCTTTGGCTGTGCCCCAGGGGCTCTTTTAGGGCTAATAAAAACGCTCCATTTTTGGGACTGTTTTACCATATTTACCCAAAGATTTCTGTGTATGTCTATTTAGCAGTTTGGCATGGCGCTGAATTCAAATTTAAATATGTTAAGGCCTTGGGGACTTTTGGGGCTAAATGAGAGGGAGGGCAAATGATGGACTTGGTCATTTCTTTTTTTTTTTTTTGCATGGTGCAGAACTCAAATTTACATATGTTAAGGCTTAAAACTGCACCGTTTTTTCATTTTCACCATGATTTGACGTCCCCTGGAGACTTATGGGGGTGGGGGGGGGCAAATGCTGAACATTTTAAACACCGGGTAGTTCTTGGAAAGAAACTTTGCTCGTGGAACTACAACTATTTGTATAAAACGCATAGGGAAGCAGATAATCAAAAAGTGTTTTAATGAAGAGGGGCATGATTTTTTTGTTTTGTTTTTATTCATTTTTATTTTACTTTATACCTATATGTATATCTATCTGCATCTATCGGATTAGAAGTGATGCATGAGAATGAATATCACACCTGAAATCAGCATCCAAAAGTCAGATTATAAAATTTATTATTAATGCTTGCCTCTCTATATTTTTTTCCCCCTTTTCTGAATTATCAGCTCAACATTTGGTTGCTATAGCATTAATGGCTTTATAATGTTCCTCAAAAAAGATTGCGATAACAAACCCATTTGAAAGGCAAACAAGTCACAACAATTAGTGATTGGTGAGGGAAACGTTATCCAACAATGAGACTTCAAATCTGTTAAGTCAGTATTGAATCAACAGGACAATAAAATTCAAAGAAAAAAATCTTAATGGACTTTTGTTTTGTGGTGGAAAATGTTGTTTATTTTTATTTTATTGCTAATCGTGTGATTTTTTTTTTTTTTAATTCCTTGATGGAAGATTAATTCTATCCAGGGAGGAGACCATTTGTCTCATATTGATGACGACAGATAATCCAACTGCATAAGACTTGAACCTTTTTTCTTTTAACGTTTTCTCTATTTGATTGTGACAGACGGGGGGAGGGGATGGCATAACAAATTGTTGTTTGATTTCATCAGAAATAGTTGTTCAACGAGGAATCAAAATTGGTGATTCAAATTACAAGAATTTTACGGATCTTTAATTACGAAAACACACTAGTTAAGCTGACAACTAAATTAATTCCGTGTAAGCAGCCGCATCACTCTCGCTTCCTTTATTTTGTCCTTTAGTTCTCATATTCCATGACCTACGTTTATGACAAAGGGGGAAGAATTGCTGGTTTCTAGTCTATCTACTTAAACATCTTTTGCATATATCAGTAGTATATACATATGTCTATGGCAAACCTGATGTTTTCTTTCTGCAATGAAACAAACGTTTCTCTGTAGCTTACTTGCCATAAATATATTTTCATACTTCTACTACTACTAAAAAAAAAATACAATTGCTAATTACTTAGAACCTCTATCCATTCATGACTGATGGAACAGGAGCATGCTACCCCCCCCCCCTGTGAAGCAAATAAAGGGTTTCGTTCGAAATTCTGTCCAAATTCCTGAGTTCAAGAGAAACATTTCTGAGTTCGACAAGATACATCTGAAAAAAGTTGGGGGTTAAATTGACCGAAACATTTGTGAAGATGAGAACAATAATCCGATGAATCCAGATAATACGTACTACTACGGTCTACTCGTATATTGAGCACTGTTGAATTAAATACGCAATACAAAATAATATATAGTATTATGTGTACTCTCTGGCAGTCTTCTAAATATGTCTACTTGTAAAGACATACGAAGGCACTCAACTCTCTTCTTTGCAACGTGGTTGTTAGGTTTGCCGCTTATTTCTAGTAGTTCAGAACACATCTTCCATACTGATGATTCCCGGAAAAGGATGAAACACATGTGTATATGGATAAAAAAAAATTTTTTAAATATCATAATACTAACAGGCTGCTCGGCATTGCTCGGTTTTAAAATACCCATCAATATTATATTTTAATTCATACAGAAACTGAAACATGTGCATGCGAGTATTATGTTTTTTTTATTTTTTGTAAACAGTTCATTTCTTGTAAGTAAAAAAAATAAAAAAATACTTGAGCTGAGATCGAAACCAAAACCTAAAGACAGTGAGGGAAGTACGATAACCATTAGGCTGGCTTGATGTAATCATTAAAAGATGTTTTCAAAACTACTTATATTTAATATAATGAATCTGTCATGTGAACCATTCACACATGCACATTATTGAAAGAGTTAGCAAGCAGATAAAAATCCGATGACCCCCCCCTCACATACCAATTTTTAAATTTTGACCCCTTAGTAGCCCGTTTTACGGATGAAACCCGATTAAAAGTTTACCACAGGTCTGATTATACTGCATACTAAATTTCAAATCTGTAGATCAAAAATCCGTTGAGTATATAGGTTGAGACGTGTCCTCACACACACATACACACTTTCTTACTTTTATAAATGTATAGATTATATATCTTAATAATTATGAAACTCTTAGGACCGTCCGGGCGTCCTTGCTTACTTGCTTGCATCTTATACATATTCATCCATATACAGACTGTTTCTAAACTCCAGCCCATTCGGATCGGTGCCGCAAAAATATATTTCTATAAAAGTGAACGTGTCTGTGTGTATGTCTGTGTACATTTCCCTATGCAATAACTCTGTCAATTTTTAGTCTACAGACTCGAAATTTGATATACAGGGTACTGAGATTTGGGAAAATCTTTGTGATGCGTTTTCGGCCAGAAAGTTGGCTGTTATGGGGTCAAAGTTCAATGATTTGACCTTTGAGAACTCTACCAAACTCCTCCGACAATTTTGGGTCTAAACACTTGAAATTTTAGATATAGGTTCCTTGGACATGGATCTAACTTAATAACTTGATTTGAGCCCAAAACAATAAATGTTAAGTGGTCATAATAGGGTAACAGTTAAAAAAATTGACCGTTTGTTTTTTATTTTGTTTTGTTTTTTTGCTAGGATACACCTCAAAACACCCGGGCAATGCCGGGCACCCATGCTAGTATATATAAAGCTAGATAAAGCGTCTGCATGATTTAGAAGATAAATAAGCGAACATGGCTACCTCCACACACGGATTTTAACGCGGTACACACATGACATGAACTCTCCTTCTACTGCAGGACTCTCTAATCTTTTGTCCCTGTCCATACATGGACGCACGCTTCTACTACTAACTTCAACACGCATCCATGAACTCTCTCTTTTAACAGGGCTGTCTAATTTTTAACCAACCTCTCTACACAGGAACTCTTCCCAATACTAACTCTTTTCATACAACGAAGATGATTAATAACGCTGCAATTAAATGTTAGAATGAGACTTTTGTCGACAAAACAACACTCTTGTTCCATCAGACATGACTGGGTAGAAATTTGGAACACTGTTCGGCTGGCATGCTTCCCGACTAAATATAACATGGTAACCTTCAAATCTAATGTAGACAAGTTCCTGTTAGGTCGTCCTCATAAATAACCAAATTCCACCCCAATTTACATCATTAAGGATTACTTCACTACCACCTTACATTCATTAACCCTTATCCTCGCGTGGCCTTCGGGCCTTGATAAGTAGTGACTCCCAAATAAAAATTTTTTTTAAATAATTTGCAATCGTTTTCTTGGTATCACTTGCACTGATGATTTATTTTTTAAGAATGTCACATAGAACTGAATTTTACTTAGTACTTTATCTGTTATGACACGAGAGCGTGTTACCCACCCACCCCCATGTAGAGTTATGTCAAAAAATTCTGAGAAAATTCCAAAATATACACCTGAAAAAAATTAAACGTTACATCGACCGAAACGTTGTGAGAATAACACTCAAGATGAAAACAGTAGTCCGAAAAATGCCAATTATCAATCCTCATCTCAAAATTTCATGAAATTGATAATGCTAAACAAATTTTGGCTAAGGATTATGGTAATATAACCCCAGTAATCTCCCTTAGTAGAACTCTCTATATAATAAGAACTGAAAGTGTCCTCCCTTCCTTTCCTGAGCTTGAATAAGGTATACCTGGCACATGGAAATGTGGTTTTGTTTCATCTTTTAAATCTATCGAGATACCATAACAAGGGTTAAGAAAATAACCTGGGGCGAATCTTTCAACTTTCCATTCTGTTTTGAACACTAATAAGCAAACTTATTTAATTGATTATCTCTGAAACAAATTTGCTTGTATTGTGAGTTTTACATCATAAGTAAATAATTTTTTCTTGAGATGAAATTGAATAGAAAAAGAAAAAACATTTTTATTTTTATATTCATCTTCCCAACTACATTTTGATTTTTTTTTTTTTCTCAATTTCAAGAAGATCAATATTTCAGATGGTTTCAGCAACCGGTTTTGCCTGCGGCGGCATCGGTGGTATTGGATAATTGGGCATTAGATACCCTAGTTAAATAGCCAATCAGTTTCATGTATTCTCTAATTTCTAGCCATCATTTCCAAGAGATTTCAAAGGTATTCACAAAAAGATTTAAAAAAATAAAAAATAATAATAATAAACACTGAAATAAAATCATTGATTTTTGTGTTTTAGCCGCATCTAGCATGGCTACCCGGCGTTGTTCAGAAATATGACAAACAAAATAAGAGTTAAAGTGTAACATCTTCTTTTTAAAAACTTCTCCCTTCATTCTTTTAACTACCCTGTTCCAGCAACATATACAATTTAGCAAATGTAATACTTTGTTAATCGCAGAACTCATGGAAATTCCATGGTAGTTGAAAAATTTTAAAGACACATCTATAATGTAAATCTCACCTGTCTGTTTAAATATATGCATGTATGTATGTATAAAACTTTCGACAGAGACGCCGGATTTTCACAAGATTGGTATCGTTTTGAAGATCGATCCTTCGGGTGACAAATATTGGAAAATTGGCTAAAAACATTAATTCCTTCACCCTCAACTGGGCACTTTTCTATAGAAAGAGGTCGCTTTTTCGCCGATATTTTCGAATGTCATCCCCCTCTTTTGGATTGACTAGCCTTAATTTAAACCTACGTCACTTCCGGTTTGACGAGGAGTGCAACAGCAAAGACGTCACTTTTTTCACGTTCTTTTCCTCCTTTATGGTACGCCTGCTTGCCTACTACCACTTTTCTTTTTTTACTCCAAACACCCAGGCTAGTTATGAATAAAATAAATAGTACTAGTGCATTTATTGATCCGTGCTGAAATAATAACGTTATTATTTAAAAAGCCATTCTTAACATGGGGAGGGAAGGGTGTTTTGTACATATCCTGTACTTTAAGCTTACAATTTAATAAAAAAAAAACATAAAACTTTAATTAAACTTGGAAATACTATTAAAAAAATAGCACGGATCAATAAGTGCATTAGCACCAAATAAATAAATATAAAACAAATAACGACGGATTTTAAACATTTTTTTTTTTTTTTTTTTGTAAATTCTAAAAACAAATTAGTTAAAAAATTTATCACACAACACATTGTTTTGTTTTCTGAATGTTTTTTTTTATATAAATTATAAAGGAGCAGATGTAAAGTCACTTGCTCATTTTTTTGAATTTAAAAATAAATCTGTAATCAAAAAAACTTACAGTCTACTCTCAACATGACTTTTTCTTATTTAAATTATAAAATAAAATAGCCAGTTTGAAACCGTAAAACAGCCATGTTATTTTGTTCTTTTTTTATTTCAAAATTTGGCGCTAATGCAGAGAGTGGTCGTCCGCGCTATTTTTTAAATCGTATTTCCAAGTTCAATTAAAGTTTTATGATATGTTTTTTAATTCAATTGTAAGGTTGAAGTACAGAATAGGTACAAAACACCCTCCCCTCCCTATGTTAGGAATGGCTTTTTAAATAATAACATTATTATTTCAGCACGGATCACTCTCTGCATGAGTACCGAAAATTTTTAGAGAGGAAATGGTTTTAATAATTTTTAACTGATAAAGTGCGACTATAAAGGGAGGTAATTTGTTTCTCATTAATTAATGTTTGCGATGATGATGTTTTTTTTTTTTTTTTTTTGTGACACCGGACGTCAGACAAGTAAATTAATATTTAGATTACATTGACTCAATTCCCCTTCCTCTTTTTTCGCTTTCTCCCATAATCACCTATTATTGTACACATAGTTGATTATTTGTAAACACAAAAATAACATAAATTTTAGACAAAAGGCACATTCATAATAAAATATTAAATTTCTAATCACAAAATTAATATTTTTAGATGAATACATATTTTCTTTAATGAATTTAAAAAATATATTCATTTGGGTATTTGAAAAAAAATTCTTTAATTTATTTTCTATTTATCTAAAAAAAAATTGTCACTCGTACACTTTAGCATCCTCAAGCAAATTATGTTCATTTTGGAAGAGTTCCATTAGCACAAAGAAAGATTTAACCCCCCCCCCCCCGCCCACCATGTTAAGAATGGCTTTCTAGATTTGCTTGGAGATATTGAACTTCGTAAATGGCAAAATTTTATTTTCATTATTAATTATTTTTGTAAATAAACACATTGCAACAAAACTTTTCAGATTTATGTGTTGACCGACATTTTCGAATGTTTAAAATATACAGTGCTTATGTTACCGTGCTATTTTTAAAATTGTATTTTCATTATTAATTATTTAAAATATACAGTGCTTATGTTACCGTGCTATTTTTAAAATTGTATTTTCAAGTAAATTTGAAGTTTCACGATATCTTCTTTTTATTAAATTGTTAGGTGAAAGTACAGAATAGTTACAAAACACCCTCTCTTCCCCATGTTAAGAATGGCTTACAAAATAATAACGTTGTTTTTTTTCAGCACGGTAACCTAAGTGCATAAGTACTAAATATAAAATTCACAGGGGTCATATAGGCAAACTACACCAGCGGGTGCAGAACATTTTCTTAAGAAGAAGTGATGTGTCTTTGGCGTTATGGCCTTAGACCGATTTTTTTTTTTTTTTTTTTTGCTTGACGATCATAATTTATAAACAAAATTGATAAAATGTCTGTCTCGTTTCTTTTTTGTTTTAAAGGGCAAACTTGGTGAGGTGCTGTTATCCTTGTGCTATCAACCGGCAGTTGGAAGACTTATCATTGAAGTGAAAAAGGCCAAGGATCTCAAAGCAAAAGATATTACGGGCACTTCAGGTAAGATTCCTTTCTGATTACTTCTAATATTTAGTGCTTAAAACTGAAAGTTAGAAAAAACATCAAGATCAAATTTATAAGGACAACAAAAACAAAAAGCAAAAAAAAAAACATGTCATCATCATGACTGCTGCTGCTACCTCTGTTTAATGACTTCTCAAATCTGAAAATTTAAATCCGACCATAGTAGGGCTGGATGATCCGAGATGGAGCCGGTTTAAAGGTTGCAAAATGATCGCTATTTCGTGACCCAAACTCGGGAGTCAGTTATTTTTTTATTATTATTATTTTCTTTTTTACATAGGAATAACCACTTATCAAGGCCCAGAGACCACTCGAGGATAAGGGTTAAGAGTGACAATAAAGTAATCGTTAGTAATGAAAATTCGGCAAATTTGTTAACTTAAGTGGAACAACTCATCAAGAACTTGTTTACATTAGACTTGAAGACAACTATATTGTAGTCAGCCGGAAAGCAGGAAAACGGAAGACAATTCCACAGGCGTGCAGTTCTAAGAAAGAAGCTTTTTTCATGGAATCTACGTTTAGGTTTAGGCACAGATAAAGAATGGCGGAAATTATTGATAGCGTTTTTAGCTAGACGAGTGTTTCTTGTGAAAGTTTGGCGAGGGGGGACCATAGATTGAAGCTCAGTCGAACACTTTCCATGAAAATAACCACTAGTTGAAAAAATACGACGCATTGACTCTCTGGTGAGATGGTGCACTAGCTCCGAAAGGAACCAAGGACCCCCGCATTCCACAGAGCCCCCCCCCCTCCGCAGCATACCTCACACCACACCCAAACTTGTAAGATGCATGTACGTCGGCAAACAACAGGTAACAGTGAAAGTGCTCACCGAGGTATTGCTAGCGACATACCTCATCACGTAACACTTTAAACCCAGTGAAAGAAAACTACTGGCAGACAGGGAACACCGCAAAACATGGACGACATCAGCACCAGTCAGAATTCTCTTGAATGAAGTGGCGATGACCAAATCACTGAACCAAATGACGTTCGGGAGTCAGTTAACCGCTCCTCCCTGTAACAACGTAAAATGGCAGAATCAAAAACACCTCTGGGTAGAACCGACCTTCTCGGACCTCCACTATTCTTCCAGGCATTGGAGCCTTCCTTATTTTTTTTCCACAGATAGTGTATTAGTGTATTAATAGTTCTCCACCTGACTCTAAGAAACCGTCATGATTAACAGTTGCAGCACATGAAGCTTTTCTACTTGCCATCACATGATCATGCGTGACGTTGCTCCACATTGTTATGTGTCATAGAATTATTGTGTGTGCTGAGAGGGATTAGCTTTTGGGCTATTATTTTCAGTCTGGAACCGAACTTGCATCAATGACTCGTCTGTTTACGTGAATATATCATAGCCTCGTTTTTCTGCAAACCTTACATCAAGGTCATCCTTGTTATTGTTAATTGTAAATGTTCTAACCGGCTTTCAAACTATTTGTAACGATTTTGTCTTGTTTAGCGCACTTGATTTGTTTTCGAATTTCCAATTCGATGTTTAGCGGTGATTTGACCAGGGTATTCCGATATCGACATTTACCACTTTTTTTTTTTTTCAAACTAAATTTCAGCTGTTATTATTACTATAAATATTCATCTTCTAACATCCGTGTTTTGTTATTCACTCGCTCTCTCTGGAAACCCGGCGTTGCCCGGGAGTTTTGTGACTTAGATACTCGCCATTTACCTGCCATCCTTGTTGAACATTCCTTCCTCACACATTTTACAAACATTTTCGTACATTTTCATTGTATTCCTCTATTTCTAGTCTCGAAATGTTTTCAGACACACCCAAACTAAGAAAAGCTCAACCCCACCCCTATTATTATTTGTGATTGATCAGTCATTGATCAATGACTGATCCTTTGTTTTATTTAGACTTGAATCTCTTTACGGTATCATAGTATTTCTGATGCGTGTAGGTTCTATTATCCTGCAAACAATGACGGCTGTCCCTCTAGCCACCTTTTTGCCATAGTCAAGCTGAGGTCCCTTTCGCCTTACCACACAACTTGACGCCATCTCGCCTGGTGGTCCTTCTCATCGTCTTTTCCCCATGGGTGTTGTTGCAATATTTTCTTTTATATAGAATGGAGCATGTTCCCTCAAAGTTGGGACATTCTATTTATAAACACTAATAGGAACTGACGAATCAAATTAATTCACGTTCTGCTATCAACAAATCAGAAAGCAGAATTGCTCCATAAAAATTAAACCTTTTAGCATCACAACGCATAATTTTTTCGCCTCAACACGAAAAGGATCATTTGCTCCTTGGCTGCAAAATTATAAAGTCCGAAACCAGTACAGAACAGTTGCCCACTGAGAATTCTTCGTCTCCAGGACTTGTATAGAATAACTACCCACCGGAAACTCTTCTGAACATAAACATGGCTTACAATTCAAAAAGTGTTAATAGCCTTTAGGCATCTCATGCTTTCAATAATTCAATAATCCTTGTTTTACAATTGCTTTCACCGAATAGATTTGCCACGTGACATAAAATTGAAAATCTATACTTTTTTATCGTTCAGCAGTTTTTAATTTTCTCTAGTGGGTCAGAAACAATGTTGTGCAGAAGAAGGAAACGGACTTAATTCAAATTTAAACGACGCTTACATTGATGAAAAAACTAATCCAGCGTTTAGTTTATAACTTTACTTACCAATTTTCAAAACTCACAAAGTGTTAACACAATCACTAGATTTCAAATGCGACCCAGATTTGTATTCCAATCTCTAAACTGTATCAGTATTTTCATAAAAAAGTCAAAGTTATGACAGGTTATTATTATTATTATTATTATTATTATTATTTACTCACTAGAAGTTGTGGTGTTCCCTGGAGTCTGAATGACAAGTCTCCCCAAATTTCCAGTACTCGCCACCTCTTTTGATAATCTTTGCAAATTAATTTGTGTTATCGCAACAGACGTTTAGCATTTACTTCTCGTTGGCAGCGACCATTGGTCTTCACTGGAATTTGGGTGGCAATAAGCATCCCCAAAGTCCCAATCCTCTTCGCACCTATTCAGTGGAGGTCTGGTTCGTGCTTTCTTTCCTGAGAATTTCCATTCTCCTTGACCCTCCTTGACTATTTGGCGTGACACTAGATGATGTTGACAATTTTTTTGCGGAGGTGAGGGGTTAAATTACAGTTATATAGTTAGTTTTCTTGATTCTATTTGGTGTTTCTTGGTGTTTTACATCTTTAGCAGCTGTTACACGTCCGGCTTGCGCCTTTAGCTCATGTGTATTAGTCTCTTCATTCAATTATTTTCCTTAATATTTTAATCGTTTTCATCATTGTAATTCGTTGTATCTTCTCAGCCATCCCTTTGATTCTAATCTCTTCCATTTTTTTTTTTTTTTTCGAAGTTTTTCGGGATTGTTCCTAGTACTCTACTATTATTACTCTTGACTTCTTCTGATTATTATTATTATTATTATTATTATTATTGTTATTGTTATTATTATTATTGTTGTTATTATTGTTGTTATTATTATTATTATTGTTATTATTATTATTGTTATTGTTATTGTTATTATTTTTTAATTTTTATTATTATTATTGTTGTTGTTGTTGTTATTATTATTATTATTATTGTTATTGTTATTATTATTATTGTTATTATTTTTTAATTTTTATTGTTGTTGTTGTTGTTGTTATTATTATTGTTATTATTATTATTATTGTTGTTATTATTATTGTTATTGTTATTATTATTGTTATTATTATTATTATTGTTGTTGTTATTATCATTATTATTATTGTTATTATTATTGTTATTGTTATTATTATTATTATTATTATTATTATTATTATTATTATTGGCTCACAATGAGCTTTCACACAGATCATCAAATATCTCTCCTTGAGGACAACTTGTGGTGTTCGCTGGAAGCTGAGTGACAACGACTCCCCAGATTTCCAGTACTTTCCATCTCTTTCAATAACATTTGCAAATAAATTTGTGTTATCACAACAGCTGCTTACCATTGATTTATCGTTGGCAGCGGCCATTGGTCTCCACTGGAATTTGAGTGACAATAAGCTTCTTTTAGGTCTCAATTCTCTCCAAACTTGTCCAGCTGAAGTCTGGTCAGCGCCCTTTCTTTGGTCTTTCCATCCTCCTTGAGCCTTCTCGACTATTTGGCATCACTCTTTGCGGGGGGGGGGTCCAATAGGAGGGGATGGGGGGATAGAGAATTTGTTGATATGTAGCTTCAATGTTATTGGTTCCATGTAACGCTTCTTCATGTTTTGCCTCTGCAGCAGTTTGCCTGGCGGATGCATGTGGCTCATTGTATTATTCTCCGCATTCAAGGGTTTTCCTTAATATTTCAGCTGTATTTTTCTTTTTTTCTTCTTCTTCTTCTTCTTCTTCTTATTATTATTATTATTATTATTATTATTATTATTATTATATTTTTTTTATCTTATTTTTATTTTTCTTCTTATTACTATATATTTTTTTTATTATTATTTTTTAATTTTTATTATTATTATTATTGTTGTTGTTCTTGCTTGTGGTGGGAGTTTTTACACTTTCTCACTGACAACAACCAGCATTGTTCTCTGGAGTCTGGCTTATTTTTCAGCAGTTTTTTTTTTCTTTTGCTCTAGTGCGTTAGGAATGGGGCGGCGTAATGGTGGCCCCGTGGGCATTAATTTTTTTTTTTGGGGGGGGGGGGGCATCTACTCATATAACGAAGCTATCCAAGAACAGAAAATCTACAAAATTTTGCAAAATGATCATAGATAATTTATAATCAAAGACATTGGAGTAATTAAAAAAAATAGGAGTAACTTATAATTTCTTTAATTTCATGCATTGAATTAAAAAACTGCTTAGAACAAGAAAATAATCTAGAGCAAAAAATACATGTTTAAATATTGGAATCCGAACACTTTTTGTCAGAATGAAACAACTTGGCGGCAGAACAACGAGAGACAAAAAAGTATCCAAGATAAAAGTATTTCCATTAATTTCCAAGAAACAGGAAATGTATATTTTGCTGCTATGCCAAGAAACGTTAGTATTATATATATATATATATATATATATATATATATATATATATATATATATATATATATGGTTTATATAAAAATGTTTTCAGCTATATATCCTTTAAAATATGGTCTAAATTGATTCAGATAAACAAGCTCAATGAAGTTACCTTTCCGGCTTCAGAGCATATATATACTGGTTAGTTAAATTTCAATGGTCAAAGAAAAGAATCAATCCACAATCGTGACTTTTTCAAATTTATTTTTTTAATATTTTATTTGGACAACTGCATGTAAAACCCTCAACTTCAGTATCTATATATCTATAAAAGTGAGAATGTGTGTGAGAACAACTCTCAACCTATATGCTCAACAAATTTTTGATCTACAGACTTGAAATTTGATATATGGGGTATTCAGACATATGGAAAACGTTTTAATCAGTTTTCATCCGGAAAAACTGGCTGCTAAAGGCTCAAAATAGAAATAATTGGTAATTGGGGGAGGGCATCGGATTTTTATCTGTTTGTCTACTGTTTCACAACTGTGCATGTTCATTGTTATCATGGCAGCTTCCTTATGTTAAGAATAAGTAGGTTTGGAAACACTTTTTAAATACGTGTCAAGCTGGTTTAATGGTTATCGTACTTGACTCACTGTCTTTAGGTTTTGGTTTCAATCTCAGCTCGAACACTTTTTTACTTACAAGAGGTGAACTGTTTAGAAAAGACATAATACTCGCATGCACATGTCTCATTTTCTTTCCATTTTTTTCTTTTACTTCATATTTTTTAAAGAATTTAACGTTACGTTTTAAACCGGATAACGCCGGTTACATCTGCTAGTTTTCTAGATTTTTGTTTACTAAATAATATCCCAAAATTTAACTATATTCAGTCGATTTTTACATTCTACTAAGTTGATTTCTATGGATTTTAAACCATTCGTCCTAATTTACAAAATGATAAATTGGCATCATTTTAATGACTCTCTCTTTGTCATTTTATTTACCGCCTTTCCAGGAGGTTAGACATTAGGTCAGGTATTGGTTTGATTAAAGTGTTTCTGCTAGACGAACTAGATCGAACTTGACATTTTCAGTTTTTCAGTCCTCTTATTAACGACTTAGTGATTGTCATTACCAGATCTACTTTTATGCAGAGCAATCTTTTATTTTCTCCTCTCTGATTCGCGGATTAATATAGCATGTGTTAACCACAAATCATGGAGAATCGACAGCGTTTCATTTGTACGTTTTTAGTTCTAATTCTAGTTATGCTATTAAAATTATTTAAACAAAATTGATGGTTCTTCCTTGTTGTAGCGAAATTCGAAAATTGAAATATTGAGTTTCGAGTGAAACCAATAGTATCTACTGAATTGGTATGTCGCAGTAATGAAAATATCCACAAAATTACGAAAAACGAACATATAGATAACTACTTATTAAAGAAAATAGTTTTCAAAGAAATTAGCAATTTTAGCATAACATAGTAACTGAAGAGCGCGGATATTAACAAGGAAGGTAATTAATTTTTGCAAACTGTCAAAAACTTAGACCAATTCAAACTGAGTTATTTCCCTTGTGTTTACGTCACACGTGACAAAACATAGCGAAATAATTTTTTCGGTGAATCATGAAGATACGTGTTTTATGTAATATTCCAGAAATATTTGACTTAACTGTGGCATAACAATTAGGAAGATAACATTACTTATTGTTGAAATTGATAAAAACAGTAAGTAATTATTGTTTTGTTTTTTTTAATGAAAACTATTTTTTTTTTCCGGCTGTTGGATTTCGCTTCAATAACGAAGAAGAAACATTTTTTTTATATATACATATATCTCTTACCTCATCAAAGAAAAATTATTTGTATCAATATATGTCAGACACAGCGACCAGTATTTCCTAGTGTGGACTCAGATTTTGCCGAACACAGCAGTGTCTCACATGATTATATGCCTCCAGCAAACGACAAAAAAATCTGGTGTGACTTTGATGAAGACGTATGCAATATCGTCCAAGCCACGTCTGCAGGCAAGTGTCCCTAATGATGGAGGTTTGAACAGAGCTGAAAGGGAGAAACAGACTGAATATCAAGGTCTCATGCATGATATAAAAAGAAATTGGAATCTTAGGGAGATATCAATCATACCAGTTATTATAGGTGCCACAGGGTTTATGAAGAAGAACCTGAAGTCTAACCTAATATTCCTGGTGAACCAAGTGCAAAAGAGATCCAGATAATTGCACTTAAGAGAACAAAGAGGATACTAAAAAGAGCTCTCGGTTGGTTTCAATAAAAAGTAGGGCAATGTTGACAACTGGTTTGCCTGCTCTATATCTAACGTTATAATCATCAAAGGAAGAAAATTTAAAAAAAAAAAAAAATAAATAAAAAAAAAAAACGACGATTCCAAACGATAATTAAACTATATGCTGGAGAGATTTGGCCATAAAAAATAAAAAAATTAAAAAAAAAACAAAGTATACTGTCGGGATAGGCAGAGTGAAGAAGTACAAATAGCGAGAAAGGAATTAAAATCCTTCAGAAAACAATTAAATTTAAAATAGGAAAGAAAAGAGAAATAACCATGTGACAAAACACAATGTGTTTTTTTTTTTACAACTAATCACTCTTAAATGATGACATCAAACATCTAAGTTGAAATGCCGTTTTTTTTTTTTTTTAATGTCAATAAAATAGACAACCATAAGCAGGAAATTTAGCGCTGAGTATAAATTTAATGTTGATTACATTCGGTCCATACTCACAGCTATATCTGCTGTTTGTGTCCGGTCAGGGTCACCTAACGAGGAAGTTTCCAGACCCGAAACTTTCAGTGACGTGGGAATAACAGCACTGATGACGTTCTCAAAGATTGCTCTAATTAAAGGTAATTCAACGAGACTCTGAAACACAGGGTGGCCCACTTAAAAGTAGCCTGATCTCTCTAATGACACCACAAGACAAAATGCAATTATTTTTCCACAAGATGGCGCTACAAGCCACACGTCTCACAGATCACCAACACGAGTTCATGACATGTTTACGGAAGAGAGAACAATAAGCAAAGGGTTATGGCCACCACGTTCCCTGGACTTGTCATCATGTGATTTTTATCCTTGGGGGACTTTAAAACAAAAAAAATTATGCAAATAATTCTCACAATCTAGACTGGCTAAAGGAGTACAGTACCAACGTTATCAGGAGAATCACCAGAGAAGGTCTCCAGGCAGTATCTGCAAACGTTGTTAAACGTGCCCGGAAATGCAGAGATGTAAACGGGGGAGCACTTTCAGCATCTTTTATTACACTACATGTAATTTAAACAATAAAAGAATGTTGCTCCTCTCTACTACATTTTTCTGGGCTACTTTTAAGTGGGCCACCCTGTATAATTCAGTGTCTCCATTGATAACAAAATTTACTGCTTTAAAAAGATAAATAAAACCAGTGTTGGAGCAGAAGAGATCACAGAAAATTATTCGACTTCAACAATCTATATATTAATACGATAGCGTGTGTGTTATTTTGTGTATCACACTTACATAATTTTTCTTTTGAGTGACTGTTGTTTGTTATGACCTTGCATTTCTTGTAATAAATTATTTTACCACAAGTTTTAGTTTTGGTTTCGATTATAGCTGATGGCACGCAAGCCATCTATTTTTTTTTATAAATAATTTTACCAATAATTTTTACTACGTTTTGGTTTTGGTTTCGATTATAGCTGAAGGAACTCAAGTTATATATATATATATATTTCTTCATAAATTTTATTTCGGTTTTGATTCAAGTTGATGTGCTCAAGTCATATGGATATATTTTTTTTATTTTTGAAATCACAACTTTATAATATATAAAAATCGATAGAAAATTGACTTTATAATAACATATACGAAATCTGCATAAATTAAAATATCATATTTAAGCGTATTTTACGACGTGGCTATATATGGCATAATCACGTTGACACACCGGTTTCTGTCAGATCATCGAAGTTAAGCAACGATGAGCCTGGCCAGTACCAGATGGGTGACCATTTAAGACTTCCACGTGCTGTACGTGGTCTCCACTTATCTCAGTATTGTTTCCAGTCGTCCTGAACCTCACCTTGCCACTGGACTCAAGCAATACCGATTCAGGAGAGGTGTGGTTAGAGACTGCGCAACCCTTGCCACACAATTACACGTGCAGCTGCCCCTACAGTGGGTAACCTTTTGTCCTTTGAGACTGAACGGAAGCATCGAACAACTGGGCTATGCCAGGCGTCCCTGCTAGCTTAGATAAATACTTTTGCAGTTTTAACAAAAGAGCTACAATAATATCAGGGCGTCTTCATTTACGCTGAACATCCACAGAATGGCAACATCAATATATTACATATGGGGAACTTCCACAGGTTCTGTTTTGTATTTGATTTAATACAAGAGAAGCATATGAAATTACTGCACAAAAAATGCCATTTTAATAAGATTTTGCTGATTTTTATGACATGAAAATGTAGACAAGTAATCACATGAAATTCATCCTGGGCTAGCTGAACCGGCTTCCTCCAAAGGGAGAAAAGTCTAGGGAAATTTAAATACACAAGCGGTTACAGCTTGCATGTATATCCCGGCTAGAGGAGATAACGACATTAGGTTTTTGCAGTTCTTGTAGGAAGGTGTTGAGGTTCACCTACATACAGCGCCTGGTATTTTCAAATGATTACCCATCTGGTACTGACCAGGCTAAACATTGCTTAACTTCGGTGATCTAATGAGAACTGGTGTGCCAATATAATTATGTTGTATCTGATAGTAATTTACTTAATCGCCAACTGAATTATCCTCCTTTAATTGAACTTTCGCTGCAAATACATTTCTCAACACTTTATCTTTCGGAAAGAAATACTCGTTACGTTCACGGATGATCATTGCCTTTTTCCTTTGTCGTGTCTTGAATGATTTTTACATCTATATCTTGGTCATGGGAATTGGCGATGTTAGGATTTTGCGAGGAGATGTCGAGTTTCTCTAACATCCAGCGGCTGATATTCCCAAATGGTCACTCATCTGGTATTGACCAAGTTCAACGTTGCTAAACTTTGTTGATCTCATGAGAACCGACATGTCAACGTGATTATGCTGTATAAGACTCACTTGTGTTATAGATTTGTTTTCAACCATTTAAAAAAAAAATCAAATTGATACTGAATAAGAGCTGGAGAGTTAAAAATTAAGCTCAACTCGTGCTTGATCTTATTGAGAAGAGTGATATTGGTACTCATGCACTTAATGATCCGTGCTGAAATAATAACGTTTTTATTTAAAAAGCCATTCTTAACATGGGGAGGGGAGGGTGGATTGCACCTATTCTGTACTTTAACCTTACAATTGAATAAAAACAAGGCCGATAGCCATTAGTCACGTGCTCTCGTGTAATGAATGAATGCGTGAATGTAGGATTGAGATGAAATTCTTAAAGATAAACTAAAATGACCGAAAAATGGGCTGAAATGACTTAAATAAATAAAAAGTAAATGACTAAGAATGATTTTAATGAACTTAAGGATGAACTGAATGACCTTAAGAATGAGTTGAATGCTTAAAAAATAACTGGAATCCTTCAGAAACAACTTGAATGATCTGGAGAATTACTTGAATGGCTTTGAGACTGACTGGTTGTAAAGTGGGTGATCATTTTACATTAAATTAATACAGAAAAGTGATCCCCCACTTTATATCACAAAGTTACAAACATAAGTACAGCATGTTACACTTTGATCTTGGCCAAAAGGCCAAGAAAAGCTTAAAAAGCTAAGAACAGCATCTATTAATCTATTAACAACAGACCTTTGACGGATACTACACTTTGATCTTCATCTTTAATTTATTCTGTTTAAAGAAAAATTACAATTCAAAAAAATTCAATATAAAATTAAAAAATTTTAAAGTAAAATCTCGGAAAGACACTTTGATCTTGGCCAAAAGGCCAAGAAAAGCTTACAAAGCTAAGAACAGCATCTATTTACAACAGACCTTTTATCTTAACCAAAAAGGCCAAGCACAAAAGTATTACGGACAGACGGACCGACGGAGTGACTTATAGAGTCGCTTGCACATGATTAAAAACATATCATAAAACTTTAATTAAACTTGGAAATACGATTTAAAAAATAGCGCGGATCAGTAACTGCATTAGGAGCCCAAAATTTACTAATATCGACTTCTTTGTATCATCTGTCAACTTAATGAAAGGATTTTACTCTAAACTCTAAGAACATCTCTGTTTTCATCCTAACTGATTGCTAAAAGCTAATGTTTGTGTTAAAATGTGAAAAATGAAAAACGTCCAAAAGCTACTTATTTCTTAGGAATGAACTTCATATTCAAACTACTTTCTTCTTCTTCTTCTTCTTCTTCTTCTTCTTCTTCTTCTTCTTCTTCTTCTTCTTCTTCTTCTTCTTCCATTAAGTGTTTTCTCTTGATTTATTTCTATCTTGTTATAACAAAAACAAGATCAGCAAAACATTTATTTTTCAAGATGTATTATGATAGGATTAGAGAATATACAGCCATTTTAACACCTTTTACGCGTACATTTCATAAAAAAAAGCAATCCATTATTTCATAGCATTCTCTTCTACTCAAGTTCAGTATAAATTCAGAATATTGTTTTTCACAACCCATTAAATCCCAGGGTATCTAAATTTTTTCCCTATTGAGCTGAAACTTTGTGTAATGACAAAAAATCTAATATATAAACGGCTATATGTCTGTCTGTCTCCATATTTTCAAACTCTATCTCCTCCGAAACTAAAAGTTGCACAGTGTCACTAGGGGCCTCAAATGATTGGATTTTTTACGGGTTTTATGGGTCTTTAGCCGGTTAAAATTGTTTTTAATGCGTCAAAATTGAAAAAATCGTTATATATTTTGCACATTCATCTTAGTTCATTTTAATTTTTTAACTTTCAATCAGTTTATATGCGTATCATATTTGTACAGTGGTAACGTCACCAGCTTTGAATGCTACAGTTTCAGTTTCGATTCTAGCTGACGGCACCTAAATACTTTTTTTTTTTTGACTTTTGAAATCATAACTCTATAATAATATATACGAAATCTGGACAAATTAAAATATCATATCTAAACGTATTTTACGCCCAGGCACTCCCTCCCTCGCTAGTGAATTAAAATACAAATTGGAAAGAAGAAGGTTATTTATTTTATTCAGAATACGAAATATTGACTCTCCGATAAATATGACACTGAGTACATGTGATATACTTTAGAAATGAAGATGTTATACATTCAAGATAAGAACTTAAATGCCTACTAGACATTATCCTCGAGTATCTAAGATCTCTGTGTGTAAAGACGTTTACTTTAATACGTTATCAGAAATTAAACATTATAGAAAAAATGTTGTGATATACACTTAACCGAATCCTTATGTTTCGTTCATAAAATAAGGTTTCAGTAAGGAACAAAGCAATTTACATAAAAAGGTATGTTGTAAAGTTAATGTTTAGTTCATAAAATAAGGTTTCAGTAAGGAACAAAGCAGTTTACATAAAAAGGTATGTTGTAAAGTTGAACTTATGTTTCGTTCATAAAATAAGGTTTCAGTAAGGAACAAAGCAGTTTACATAAAAAGGTATGTTGTAAAGTTAATGTTATGTTTGGAGATGTTCAGCAACAAATTATTTTATTTCTGTTTTAACCCATTAAGTCCAAGTGTATCTATTTTTTTTAATATTCAGTTGAATCTTCCAAAGTGATATAACGATAATTTACTCTTTATTTATCATACATAATAAATTATTTTTTTATTATATATATATATATATATATATATATATATATATATATAAATTGTTAATCTTTATTTCAAAATACTATAGTTATAAAGCCCCTTTAAGAAAGTAAAGTTGAACCTTTTTTAAAGAATTAAGAAAAAGCGGGCAACTGTAGCGCAAATGCGATATTCTGACTTCTGGTCGTTGAATACTCTCTGATTGTTTACTATGTATGGCCGCTGATTTGGCATTTATAGGCACATAATTTCACTCAATTTTTGTGTTAATTGCTCGTGGCATTAAGGTAGAATACTAACCTACGAAATCAAAATTAACTTAGTAGCGAAATCTCCCGACCAGCAGTAATTATCACTTTCTACACTGATGATTGTGTAAGTATGAAATATTAATGTCTGTAGGCATAAATATAATTGTTCGTATTTATTAAAAACTCTCGTATATATATATATAAACAAAGAAACTGTACGTGAAGTAGGTGTGTCCTTTGTAATTTAAATTTCTGCAAATTAGTATTGGCAGAGATGCAGAAACCTAAGGGGATTCCAAAGTCTATCAGTCCAAAGGAAAAAAACTATTAGAAGGCGTTCCGGCATCTGGAGAACTCTACGGTTATGGTTTTTGCTGCTTGTTAGGTTAGTTGGATTGGAGATATGTACCTCGAGCGAGCACAAGTCTTGGAAGTTTTTTAACCTTTAAAACTATATAAAAAACTTATTTAATTTTTTTATATTTTTTATCATTCGTTGAGAAACTATTTGTCGGTAAGTCATTCAATCACCTGCAATCAATGTATCAACTTGCTCTCTCGAACTCACGATAGTCTTAGAGTTATTTCAGGTATCATCGGCTGTCTACCATGAAACACTGTTTCAGGGATTTAATAGTTATATATATATATATATATATATATATATATATATATATATATATATATATATATATATATATATATTTTCACCTTGGTAGCTAACGTTTATGTCAAAGTTTTAGAAATGAACAATGTCTAAAAACTACTTACTTATTACAAATGGGTTTCATATTGAAACTCCTTGCTTTTATTAATTTTTGTTTTTTCCTGATTGTATTTCTATCCTATTTTGCTTACATTGTTTCTGACATCTTTTATAGGGTGCATTATGGTGAGATTAAGTAACAGATTGCCATTGCATATCAGAAAATCACATTTGAAAAAGCGCACTTCTTACCATTTTTTTTATATGTATAATTCATAAAAAAGCCACTTAAAATATTACTTTGCATTATTCCATAGTATGCTCTTGGATTCAAGTTCAGAATAATTCCTTACTTAAGATATATATGTTCCAATTCAAATAGGTTAGTTTTTTTTTCTCTCTCCAAATTGAAAAAAAAACGTCAAGGTCACAATTTGATACAAATGTTTATATAAAATATTCATATATTTTGACTTTTGTTGCTCAGGCTTAAAATATGTAATGTATCTATTTAGAAATCAAACCGGAATCAGAAATGCGTGCACCAGCACATAAAAAGCAAATAATATGACAAAGTTTTAATAACACGATTTGCTTATTTTTATTTTTGTTTCAGAGTTTATTGGAAATATATATGAGGTGCCTTCAATTTTCATGATTTCATGTTCAAATGAACAGCTACAGCAGAAATTGGGATACATTCTACCAAAGTCTGATTGTCACAGCTGGTGAATTTCAAAAATGCAATCTGGACGTGAGGACACTTTAGAAGAACATTATGCAATAAAATTCTGTTTTAAACTTCAAAACATTCCAGAGAAACGTTTGGAATGTTTCAGTCTGCTTTTAGACCATTTTGCATGAACGGAGCATCAGTTTTTGAGTTGCATAAGGGATTCAAGGAAAGCAAAAAGAGTCTGTGAGGGATGATGAGAGGTGTGGGAGAAGTAAGGAAGTCAGAACATTAGAGTTGATTGGCCAAATAAAGAATTTCATGGAGAAGAACCGTCGTGTGTCTATATAGATAATAAGTGTATGGTTTGATGTCAGTGTGGACAGTGAGGGTTGAAGATGTGTTGCATGGAAAAATATATGAGAGTGATACGGTTGGTGTCCAATGTGAGTCTTAAAGATAAGTTTAGATCTGATGATCTGAGAGAAAGATTAGATCTAGAGTGTATAAGGAAGTGCTGCAGAAGAGAAGACTTAGATAGTATGGTCACGTTGAAAGAATGCATGCTGTAAATAATTGTTCCCTGAAAACTTTTATACATAAATAACAAAGCGAATATTTAGTTATCTGCATTTGGCAACAAATTCTTGTTTATCGGTTTTGAAATTTACTGTCAACTGGCCAGGAAGTAAGTGATCATTTTACATTAGATTTTTGAGAAAAGTAATCCTCTATTCTAAAATCTAAAATATTTCTTCATTTATTTATTTATTTTTTTTTTTTTTTCAGATATTTTGTCAGACTGTTTACATGTAATCGCCCAAAAGAGTAGAATTTTTTTTTTTTTTGGGGGGGGGGGCATATTTAAATGTTTTTGATTAATAATGGTGGTATGACCCCACTGATTTCGATGATCTTATTTATAAATGACGGTTAGAACAATCAACCAATGAGAAGCCTCCAACCTCATTATAAAAATATCGAATTGAATTCAAGCAAGTTCACTGTCAACCTATGTCTTGAAACGCCTGAATCGTGACTGCATTGATTCTTCGCTGCTATCTTTGTTATTAAGAATTACTCAACACTCGAGATTCTGCCTGCATTGATTCTTCGGCGATTTGATTTACTACCGCAATCTTTGTTTCACATATGATTCAACACTTAACAGGGGCGGAGAGGTTAAACTTGCGATGGGTGTGATAATAAAAACATAACTATTTTATTTATATGTCTGAACTTTTTAGATGAGGATTGATAATTTGTATTATTTGGATCATTCAAACTACTGTTCTCATCCATGCTATTCTCACAAGTTTTTGTTTGATGTAAACCCCACCTTCTTTAGTTGTAGGAACTCGGGAATCTTTCTGTCATTATTTGGATAGAATTACAAATAAAACTCTTTATATAATCCACGTGTATAGCATGCTCTTGTTCTGTCAGCCACATTGAAGTAATTTGCAATTGTATTTATAGTATCGCCTCACCTGCACTGAGGATTGAACCTTCAACCTCCAAAAGAATGTCTTCTAGGACTGAATTTTACTTAATACTTTATCTGTTATGCCATAGTTCATGATGCTATTTTTTTTTTATATAGGAGTCACCACTTATCAAGACCCAGAGGCCACTCGAGGATAAGGGTTATAAAGTGTACAGTAGTCAATCGGATAATATTGTAGTAATCGCTGGTAATAGAGGTTTGGTAAATTGGATTACTTAAGGGGTTGGTTCATCAAGGATTTGTTTATATTGGACTTGAAGACAACCAAGTTGTAGTCAGCTGGGAAGCAGGCAAATGGAAACGTGTGTTCCAAAGGCATGCAGTTCTAAGAAAGAAGCTTTGCTCATCGCATGGAAATAACGATATTTTAATATTGTAACATTTTTTTAACTTCAAACTTGATATCAGTTCACCGTGCTGATAATGAAACGTGATATTATTAAAAATCCCATATGATCTTCGAAATGATCGTACATAAAATTATTGTTGGTCAGGGAGGAGGGATTGGACCTAGTAATTCACTCCATTCGTCTGTTCATTTGTTCACACTTTTCTCAATAGTCACGCCTTGGATTTTTTTTTAAATTTTGCACAAACATTAGTCATGGTGAAATTAAATTTTTGCCCAAAGAGATTTTCCAGGATAACTCTCGTTGCCCCTTAAAGGCCATTATAAGGGTAAATTGTCCCAAAATTATTCATCCGTTCACACTTTTCTCAATAACCACACCTTGAATTTTTTTTAATTTTGCACAAACATTATTCATGATGAAAGTAAATTTTTGCCAGAACGGATTTTCCAGGATAACTCTGATTGCCTCCAAGAAGCCATTATAGGGGATAAAATTGCCCCAAAATTGTTTGTCTGTTCATTTGTTTTCACTTTTCTCAATAACCACGCATTAGATTTTTTTAAAAATTTTACACAAACATTAGTCATGGTTAAAGTAAATTTTTTACTCATGGAGGGGGGGGGGCCTTGCATGCTTGGCTTGTTGCTGTAAAATTCTTGCAGTGTACATAAAAGATTATTTCATTAAGTTATTTACCTTGTATACATCTCTATTTCTAATAATTATAAAAACTTTGTGTTTTTCTGTGAGTTCGTTCCCTATGGACTCGGAAACAGCTGGACTGATGGTTTTTGAAATTTCACACGAAAGTACTTGATGTGTCTGAGAGTGTTCTTATGTAGGTTTTGTATCAGAATGCGTTTGATAAGTATCAAAAATCAATAATCAAAAAAATCCAATTAAAGAAGGAAGTCCGATTTCAACCAAATTTAACACTTTTATACAACCTAACAACACAAGTGCATTTATCACTGCACAAGAAAGATTTTAAAAATATATGAATTGTGCTACCATTTGATAGTTATTATGCAACCCTGCATGATTAATAATATTAAAACTGTATTTGCTTAATTAATTACCACTAATTACGCTATTTTCATGCAAAGTGCTCGTCTGAGCTCCAATTTATGCCCCTCCCTCGCCAAATTTTTACAAAAAACATCCGTCTAGCTGAAACCACTATCAATAATTCCCCCCCCCACTCTTTATCTGTGCCTAAACCTAAACATAGATTCCATGAACAAAGCTTCTTTCTTAAAACTGCACACCTCTGGAACTCTCTTCCATTTGCCTGCTTTCCAGCTGACTATAATATGGTCGTCTTTAAGTCCAATGTAAACAAATTCTTGATGAGGCGTTCCCCTTAAGTAATCCAATTTACCAAATTTCTACTACTAACGATTACTATAATATTGTCCCATTGACTACTATACACTCTTTAACCCTTATCCTTGAGTGGCCTCCGGGCCTTGATAAGTCGTGATTCCTATGTTTAAAAAAAACACAACTGGCCAACAATAAACAAAATGCTAACTTGGTCAGCAGGTAAACCAACTACATGACCAAGTTAATTTCACTCAAAACTGGAAAGAAAAAATTTTTTTAAAGACATGTTTGCTAATGCACTCAACAATGCTTCACGAATGAAAGTGTGTGTGTGGGGGGGGTATCTTGACAAAGAAGATTATTTGCTAAAACTTTTCGTCAAGTTCGACTTGATAGTTTATTCTCAAACTAAAATGGCATTTATTAAGTCTAAAAGCAAATTAGATTGCGTGAAAAGTCATTCCGAATGACCAAAGTGAATTCTTAAACTTTGGTTTTGTTTGACTACATAATTACATTTAACTATTTGGCCACAAAATCAAGGTTTGTTTCAAAGACATCCGCTGAGCCTTATCCCTTGAAGTCTCTCCTTCCTCTTGTTTAACCTGATGGTCGAAGCAATATCGAATTTCAGACCAAATCTTATTAATGACCACCATTTAAAAACACTTTAACTTATTTTTCCTGATTCAGGCAATTTAGCCCAAGTTGAATTGGTGACGCTACAAGTTACATTTTCTTTTAGCTATATATATATATATATATATATATATATATATATATATATATATATTAGGACTCTCCCGACGTATGCGGTTCCAACAACTTATTGTTTAAATTCATCCATGATTCACCTTCAGATGATATTGAAGTCCTACAAAAGACTTACAAATGAGTCCACACATAATAAAAGTGTGTGGATTCAGTGATGCGGTTGATGGTATGGATGCTGACCATTTAGTTCTTTTCCTTTTTCTTCACGTAGATGATTTAAACTGTCAGAATGAAAACAGCAAAGACCCTCAACACAAAGTGATTTCCACTCTTTTCTTACCAAGACCTCATTCTCAAGACTGCTGTGTACAATACCAATTGAAGACAATTTGCTTTTTAACTTGTCTTTCTACCGCAGTAATGATTAACCAACATTTCTTTTTTTTTTTATCCGCCTGACTGACTGTACATTAGGATTTTTGGTATACTGTCATCAGACATTCTCATAACATGACCAGTTCACTGCAGTTGGCACTGAATAATAATATGCATTAGTGATGGGACGATTTTAATATTTTTTTCTGAGTTCGATGCCATTACTAATTCCATACTAAATTCCCGATTCTGATACAATTACCAATTCTGAGTCTTCATAAATCTCAACATGTTTAACTCTAGAGTTGTTACTTTTTCCCAGTTACTGTAAAAACATGGTTGATACGCAGAGATTTCCTTAAACATAAAAATATACTTGCAATAATGTAAAGATTTTAGTTTTACAGGTAGTTTAAAACCAATAAATTTAAACATTACAGTGGAAAATTATGTTTTAAACAACATCAAATAAAAAACAGTTAAAAGAATTGTTTGTGGCATCGGAAAATAGACACAAATTTTTCCAATTCGCCAAAAAGTTCCAATTTTTCCGATTTCCAATTCCAATTAATCATCACAACACTAATACGTATGCATGATAATTTTCCAGTACTTAATTTCCATCAATTTTTGTGCTAATGATGTGACTGTATTCAATTAAAATTAGGTATCGTCTCAGAAACGATCGTACCTTAATTGGTTGATGATATTAAATTTTTGGGAGCCTAAGTAAATGATTTTTCAATAAATTATACTGCCTTCAGCATTCATGTATATACATATAAGAATTTGTGTGAGAGCAATTCTCAAGATATATACTCAACGAGTTTTTGATCTATAGACTTGAAATTTGATATATAGTGTATTCAGACATTTGGAAACCATCCAGAAATAAATGACTGCTAAGGGGTCAACATTGAAAAATTTGACCGTGGGTAGGGGGGTCGGATTTTTATCTGTTTGCTGTTTCACGAATGCGCATGCATGAATCGTTCCCATGAAAGATTACTTATATTAAGAATTAGTAAGTTTGAAAACGCTTTTTAAATATCGTGTTAAATTAGCTTAATGGTTGTCGCACTTGACTCACTGTCTTTAGGTTGTAGTTTCGATCTCAGCTCGAGTATTTTTTATTTACAAGAAGTGAACTGTTTGGATAAAAACATAATACTTGCATGCACGTGTCCCAGTTTCTGCATGAATTATAATATTTATAAGCATAATTTATGACCGGGCAACACCGGGCAGCCTGCTAGTGCATATATAAAACTCTGTAGACTATACCTAGACCTTGCTTCCATCTTTTAAAAAAGGGATGAAATGTGAATATATATATATAGTATTATTCCTAGTAATAATGTGTGTGTGTATGGGCATGGCTCAGAAGCTAAAGTATTTCGAAATAATCCCCCATCTGGTACTAACCAGACTTAACATTGCTTAACTTGAGGGGTGTAATGGGAACAGGTGTGTCAAATATAAATATGCCGTATCTGATAGTAATTTACTTAATAATGTGTGTGTGGGGGGGGCGTGGCTTAGAGGCTAAACAAAAAAGGGGTGGAGTATTGTATGTTTTGGTTTCAATTCTAGCTGATGGCACCCAAGTTTAGTTTTGATCTCACTATTATATATTAGGTTCAATATAATAATCGATAGAGAATTGTCTCTATAATAATAAATACATAATCTGCATGAATTAAAATATCATATTTACGCGTATATATATATATATATATATATATATATATATATATATATATATATATATATATAGGAGAGAAATGAATGAATTGAATGCCTACTAGACACTGCCCTCGAGTGTCTAAGGTCTCTCTGTACAGGGGTTTGTCAGAACAATCTGGCATGAGGATACTTTCCCATAGAAGTAAACCCTGACCAAATATTCAAAATCACATAGTATTCACAGCCCAAATAAGATCTCCTCACTACGGCTACTCCACAGCTTTTCCGAGGAATGGTGCACCTTCTCCAAGTGATATTACCTCAAGTAATAGCACGAAGCTGGATACTCCACCAGACTAGATAAATTCTTGTCCTGGAATCCAGTAAGACCAAGAGACCAACATGAAATATATCATACAACGTATAAAAATGGTTAATTGGGGAGAGGAAAATTATGTTCTCAATTCTTTACTAACTTGAGAGACAAAGAAATTAAATGGAACATTCGAATATCTATGTATCTCATATAGAGTTCAACTGTTAGCCCCTGGTTGTGGGCCCCTTGATTTCTGAGAACTTCGACTGAAGTAAAATAAAACAAACGATATATATATATATATATACACACACGTATATTTTGAATGGTTTTATAAAACCATTTTTCTCAAAAAAATAAATGACTGAAGAAAGTATATATTTGTTTACACTGATGAGTTACCACATTATCATCATCATCATCATTATTATTATTATCATTATTATTATTATTATTATCATCATCATTATTATTATTATCATCATCATTATTATTATCACTGGCCCAGAGAGAGTACCACAAAAGACACGATCGCATGAGACTCTGGATATATTGGGAGGTGTGTAAGAAGGTTGGGGTGAAGTGTGCTGGAAAATGGTTTGAGGAGGTGCCTGATGAAGTGAGAATAAGTGAGAATGGCAAGATAGAGATATGGTGGGACAAAAGTGTCATAACGACCAAGCAATTGGAACATAATCGTCCGGATTTGGTCGTCATTGACAAGGTCTCAAAAAACTGGCAGATTGTAGACTTTTCAGTATCCTGGGACAAGAATGTGAGAGAGAAGGAGAATGAGAAGTGGAGCAATTATGCTCCATTGGCCTTGGAGATAAGGCGTATACACGGGGTTAAAACACAAATAATCCCGGTCGTAGTTGGTACACTAGGAGTAGTATCAAGTCATCTGGAAGGACAATTGAAAAAACTGCAAATCCCCGAGAGAGGTGGCCTTCAAACCTCTGCCATTGTAGGTACCACCAACATACTTAGGAAAACCCTTGATTTTTTAAGCTCCTGGTTTGGAGCCGGGATTAAGGGAAATCCTCTGTAAATGAATCCCATCCCTTTCCAGAGAGACGTTCATAAACGAAATCAGAATAATTATTATAATTAGGTTAGGGCAAAAAGTAATATCGTTTTTTGACATTTAACTATATATAAAAAATGCGACATTATTTTTGCACCAACCTTATATTATTATTTAATCTTCATTTTCTTGTCGCATACTGACCTTAAACGTTTCATGAATGACTTCCAACTATTGCCATTTCGATTATGCCACGATCGAATGGTCATCAACAGTTTCCCTCCATGTCTTAAGTGGCGTCATATGTGGTTTTGGGCTGTCAATGTCAGTGCAGAACACATTTTTGTAGCGTTTCGGATAACTGATTGGCGGGAGACATGATCGCACCAGTTGAGACGTTTTCATTATATCAAAGCAAAAAAAAAAAAAAACCTCAAAAGTAACGACTAATGAGATGGGTAGATTGAAAGTCGAGTGATGAGATTTTCAATTCTTTCGAAGTATTCACCAACATTCCACACACTCCAAACAACAGCCGACGCAGCACACAGCAATTTTTTCCCCTTTGTCAGAAATATCGTTCATAAAATATGAGGAATTCCTGATATGATATTCGCCCTGGACAGGCATCTGGTTTCCACCAAAAGAGGAATTTTCTAGGGATTATCAAATTTACGTGCTGCCTGCTTCCGCATAAATATCCCTGTCAGAAGAGATGACATACAATGCTTAGTATTATGAGAATGTACTTGCTAGTATGTATGTTGCTGTGCAGAATACAAAATAAATTTTAAAAAACTGTTTTTACACGTTTATCCACATTAAACTGTTTATTCTTGCATATCAAATTCACGACCAAAACTAAATAAATAAATGAAAAGAAGAACGCATCAACGTTCAGAAAGAAGAAAAAGAAAAAAACATCTCATTGTCCTGAGGCTGCAAGCATCTCCTAATTGGTACACGATCTGTGTAAGTTGGCTAAGCTTTTCAGAAATGTACATGCGTATATAAGGTGACGTGTTTATTTAAGAGGTTGGAGTTCTACGAGCAAGAGATAAATGATGAATTGATTCAGTTTAATTAGATAAAAGCCTATAATCAGAATAATAATAAGTTGATGCATTCAGAACTGAGATTACATGGCAGATTAAAATGAGTACAAATACACCTGCACACATCACATACCTGTGTATATATATATATATATATATATATATATATATATATATATATATATATATATATATATATATATATATATATTCTTTTCATTACCATAAAATATCTTCCAGACATGAAACAAGAAGAGCATACACCATATAAAGAATCATATATAATTAGATGCATGCAGACATAACAGTAAATGCGTATTTCTATGATTACTGTTAAATTAGATGCAGTTATATACATGCGCAATGTTACATAGATGTAAACACGCACATGCAGTCATCTAATATATAAACGGCTATTTGTCTGTCTGTCTCCATATTTTCAAACTCTATTTCCCCCGAAACTAAAAATTGCAGAGCAGGACTAGGGGCTTCAAATGATTGGATTTTTTATGGGCCGTTCTTTTATGGGTCTTTAGCCGGTTACAACTGTTTTTAAGGCGGTACAAAAAAAATGAGTCAAAATTGCAAAAATAGTCATACATTTTGTACATTCATCTTAGTTTATTTTTAATTTTTAATCAGTTTACATGCGTGCCACGTTCGTACAGTGGTAACGTCACCAGCTTTGAATGCTACAGTTTCGGTTTCAACTAATAGCATCTAAATACGTTTTTTTTTTTTTACTTTTGAAATCAAAACTCTATAATAATATATAGGAAATCTTGACAAATTAAAATATCATATTTAAGTGTATTTTCCGCTCGGACAAAGCCGAGCCCCCCCCCCCCGCTAGTGTACCTTATATATATGTACATTACATACAGATGTGTGTGTGTATATATATATTCAATGCCTCCGTTCAGTCTCGAAAGACAAAGGATACCCTTTGTAAGAGCAACTGGACATGTAATAGCAAGGCAAGGGTTGTGAAATCGTCAACCACACCTCTCCTGAATTGGCACTGTTTGAGTGCAGTGGCAAGGAGAAGTCCGGAACGGCAGGAAATAATGCCAAGATAAGTGGAGAGCAAATACAGCACCTGGAAGTCCCAAATGGTCACCCACTTAGTACTGACCAGGTTACATGTTGCTTAACTTTGGTAATCCAGTGGGAACCGATGTGTCAACGTGATTATGCCGTATATATATATATATATATATATATATATATATATATATATATGCGTTTTATTTTTTATTATTACCGTATCTTTCTGTTAAGTTACATTATTGTTTCAGCTACTTGGCCGTTTTTTTGGCCGTAAAAGTCTGAGGATGCTACAGACGGCCAAAAAAATGGCCAAGTAGCTGAAGCAATTATGTAACTTAACAGAAAGATACGGTAATAAAAAATAAAACGCATATCTATGCGTTTTATTTTTTATTTTTATGCGTCTGCTCTACAACGGTATTGAGCACTTTATCCAGTTTTTATTAATTACTATTTCCACTATATATATATATATATATATATATATATATATATATATATATATATATATATATATATATATATGATCTTTCAAAGGTACGAAGGTTCTTCTCTCCACTAAGTGATTTGTTCTGTATTTCATGCCTAATTTCAAAGCTACTTCTGTGGCCTCTTGGTTTATAGATATGTATGTTCCTGTTTTTTCTATTAAATATTTGTCGGGAATAAAGTTTATTGTTAGTGATGTTTTCTTTCGTTTTTTCATTCTATATAAGTTTTTGGTCTTGTTCCATTATTTCTTTTTATTCTCGTCATTTGCAGATCTAAGGAAAATTACTAACTAGAGAGTAACTGCAAGGTAAAATCCCTCATGTATGAGGCGACAATCATAAACTAGGCCAGTGACATGCCAGAAACATACATAGACATGACCCAAGACACATTCAAATAAAAGTTTTATGTACACGGAAGCTCCTTTATAGACAGAGCAAGAATAAGGACAGCTTGGACGTCTGCGTGTGAGACTTAAAGGGCAATGAACACCTGTCACCATTAAATGTAGAAAGAGGAAAGGTTATCATATCCCCAAGCCTCTATGTAGTGCTCCGTTTGCAATGCGGAGAAATATCATGTCGGAAATACTATTAACGACTACAATAAAACTGTTTAAATGTTCGTAGGGAGTGTCTAAAGGCGTTCATACACAGAAGACAAGCACTCTATATTAACTGGGAGAACCAGATGGCATGCACAGAAATGGCATAAGAATTTTAAAAGTATATTCAAGATACAATCCTCATCACGCAAACAGTTATTAGGGTTTAAAATAATTGATAGCAGACGTATAGATAAAACAATTTAGCGTACGAATTAAATTTATTTTTTAAAAATAAGCTTGAAGTGTTACAATTTAAATCCATTAAAATCTCTTCAAGACACAAGAATTGAATGGTATCAAATCATGGTATTCTAAACTGTCAAAGATTAAGAAAGATATAAATATAGAAAGAAAGAGAAAAAAAAAGAACAGAGTGATATCAATAATTCATTGATTGTTGGTTTTTATGTTGCATTAATTTTAATAGGCATGTTATGTGAGTGATAAAGACGGGCTTAGTTATGATGACCTAAGAGGAAGATTATATCTGGATAATACAGTGCAGATAAGTTATAGTTAGAAGGATAGATGCAGCTTCTTGAGCTGGTAGATGTAAACAGTTGAGATAGTAAGTTTATTTTATAGTGGAAGGCCAAAGAAAAAGAAAAAAACATTGGATGACGTGATAAAATTAATCTGAAGGAAAAAGGGATAAATAAAGACCTGGTCAGAGATAGGGTAGTTTTGAAAGCAATTTATCAAAGCTGTCTAACATATTCCAGCATATAAAACGAATATTATGATGATGCTAAATATTTTATATTGCAACATTTTCAATAATAAAATAAAAGTCTTTATACATATGTGTGCCTTTTATATTGTTTTTATATGTGCGTATCAGGCCTCTTTTCATAAGTGATACTTTCCGTGAAGAAAGAGGACACAAGACGATGTTCGCTGAGAGTTTTCATAAACGATTTTATCTGGAGAGAATCGACTCATTCGTATAGCAAATTATTTATTTTTTAACTTCTTAATTTATTGAAGTGAGTGACGGACGGACAGAGATATCGAGCTAACATTTTGCCATTAGTGATTATCCAAATTTTCTACATTATTTGTGGTGACTCATCTCCATAGCTTCCACAGAGAGACTGATTTAAAGTTTTGTCTACTGTTCCACTTGTTGCAGCTGTCTCAACTTTACGTCACCCATCTTTCGTTTAACCATGAAATAATTCTGTTTAACAGATGTGGGTTATTATGCACTCAGTGTGACCCTTGTCAAAATCTACACTAGCTAACTTAATTGCTACTGATGTAGGGTCCCTAATATACTACATTTTCCCCCCATGCTTATAACACTCAACAAAACTCCTACCAGGATATTAATTTAGCCAACTAGCAGCACTCATGCTAGGTGAGTTAAACTGGCTCCCTCCAAAGGAGGAAGTATCGTGGGAATATTAAATTCACAGGTGGTTCACAGTTGGTTGTATATCTCCTTTAGGGGAGATGATGGCGTTGGGTTTTTACAGTTCTTCTAGGGAGATGTCAACATGCTCCTACATACAGTGCCTAGTATTTCGAAATGGTCACCCATCTGGTACTGACCAGGCTTAACATTACTTAACTTCAGTGGTCTAACGAGAACTGGTTTTCCTGTAAATGCATATCACTAAGCAAACATATTTATCAACGCTGTCTTTCTCGGAAAGAAATACTCATTACGTTAATGGATGGGCATTGCCTTTTTCCGTTGTCGCGTCTTGAACGAATTTTACAGAAACCACGACAGTCTCATCTATCATCAGGTTTGCTTGTTCAGATCAATAGAATAGTACAACACATAGGAATTTATCAAATGTACATTAGCAATAGATTTTTCCACTGAAACAAAGCATGTTATCACTGGGGCATGAAGGAACAGGGTCATCCCAAGTGGAGAATTGGGAAGTGTTTGTTCAAATTACATTGAAATTTCCGCATGTTGGTACAGTCGGGAAAACAAGGAGCAAATAGGAAATTCTTAAATGAAGCAGTTTGAGTATAGAAGCTATTCGCTCAGAAAGTTTCTGGGAACCTCTATAATGAAGGGGTGGAATTTTGCTATTAATTGGGTTTGTCGAAGATTGAGGGGATACAAGTGAAATAAGTTAATTGGAGCATGTTCTGTGGAAGCATGAGTAAAGCACAGGGATGCAACAGTGCAGCGATGAGATGGAGCAGAGCTTGGGGCTTGGCAGACAGTGTGAGGCCTGTTAGCCTAGAAAATCTTTTTCGCACCATGTACAAGAGGGAAAGTTTTTTCTTTTTGTTGTCATATCATAAACCATTACTCTTGATAGGTACTCCTTTTAATAGCCTATTCTGTGTTTTACTATTTGTCAAGGCCAATCAACATTTCATTAATTCACCAACTGTTGACCCAAAAAGAGTTATTAAAAAAAAAAAAAAAAAAAAAAATACGAATCCCCTCTCCCCTCGACCTCAAAATCACCAGAATCTACACTATTGTTGTATGCTCCATGCAGTTCTAGTATTTCTGCCTTCTCAGGTGTAATCTCTCACTCTTTTAGAAGGGGTTAGTTTATTGCTGATCGCCTGAGTCACTCCTAACAGGGAATGCTGACGGCACTTTTTTTTTTTGCAAGCTAGAGTGCTCTTTCTTTACGGCAATGGCTTTTGAATTCCCACTTTCTCGACCCTCTGTCGCATCTTCTTGCCATGGGAGGGAGATAACTATATATTGCAATTTTAATTTCCGTATAAAAATAAGTTGCATCAACAAATCCGCATCCTAATATAAATATTAGCTGAACATGTGACCAGGGAGGATATTTTTTTACTGGCATAGGGAGATGGTATTGTGACGGGCAAGCATATACTACACTGCCTCTTCAAAAGAAAAGGTAATGATACTTATGCGAAATAAGGACCATGCTAGCGTCAGAATTTTCTGGGCAGTTTATGTAAACGCTCTGATCCCCATCTGGCATTCCCATCTGGTATCAATTGAAATGGATGGCTCTCGTCTAGGAGAAGCCCCATGTTTTGACAAGCTTCTGGGTTTGTCCTTTACTCTTGATCTGAAATGGAACACGTACATCAAGTCTGTTGCCAAGGTCACTGGAAAAATGGTGGGATCCTTCTACCGCTCCAGAAGATATCTCACTACTGATGCAATTCTCTATCTATATAAAAGCTAAGTACGTCCAAGGATGGAATACTGCTGCCATATCTGGGCAGGAGTTGCTAAAAACAGCCTATCCTGCCTTGACAAAGTACAAAATAGACTTTGTGGCTTAGTAGTGGATGCCCTTTTCTCTACCCTGCAACCTCTCTCCCACAGAAGAGACGTTGCGAGCCTATCCTTGTTTTATCATTATTTCCATGGCAGGTGCTCGTCTGAACTCCAATCTCTGGTCCCCCCCCCTTGCCAATCTTTCCCGAAAAACACCCGTCTAGCTGAATCCACTGTGAAAAATTTTCCCCACTCTTTGGAATTGAGCATAAAAAAATAATACAATAGTACAGTTAATACAGGGTGTTCAAAAAAGTTACTAAATGGTTTTGAATTTAAATAGATTCTTTATTTTTGATATCTTTCTGTAATTGTAATACAATCTGGGAAATCTTTTTAAAAATATGCAAACTTCAACAACCTTTATTTATGAAAAATAATGTTTTTTAAATGACGCACATTATCAGCTTCGCACATTTGTACTCTTTCAAAACCATTACTCATAACAGATTGCAGAATCTCTGGATTGCGATTTAACTGCCTTATTTCGTTCCTGACATTTTCCTTCAATTCTTGCAGGGTTTGGAGTTTGACATTTTGAGGTCAGCCAGCTTGCAGAACGAAATAAGGCAGTCAAATCGCAATCCAGAGATTTTGCAATCTGTCATGAGTAATGTTTTTGAAAGAGCACAAATATGCGAAGCTGAAAATGGGCAAAATTTAAAAGACATTATTTTTTCATAGAAATTGTTTGAATTTTGCATTTTCTAATTTACCAAAGAAAGCAGATGCATTTTGGATTCGCCAGCTGACTTTCTTGTCAATATGATTGTTGGTTATGATCATGGTTGAGAAAATACATTAGGCAGATGACAAAATATAAGATGTAGAAAGCAGTAGTACTGGCAGCCTTACTCTACTCTTCAAAAACCTACACCTTATATCGGGACTACATTAGGAGACTAGAGTAATGAAAATCAGATTGAATGAGTGTGTGACAAAAATGGAAATCCTAAAAAGAGCAAATACGGACAGCATAGAAGCAGTACTTTCAACCACACAACTGCGTTGGACTGGTCATGTTGTAAAAATGGCGGATGACGAAAATGCTCATCTATGGAGAGCTGGAAAATGACAATAGAAGAGTTAGTGGGCAAAAACCCCTGATACAAAGACATCGTAAAACACCACCTAAAAGAAATGGGCATCGATATCCCAAACACACACAAATAACTGCGGCAGTCTACAAAAAGAGAAAGGGGTGGTTTAAAATAGGAGAGAGGTTGCAGCCCAACAGAGACGCTTCTGAAGACACAATCTCGGCTGCTTCACATATACTACCTACAGAAAGATGTTCCAGGAGAGGAGAGTTTCAACACCAGTGGATAATGCTCCTGTTTAGTAATCCTCAGACATGAAGGACCACTTTGAATAGAATAGAATAATAGAAGTAATAGTAAAGTTTCATCTTCGGAGAGATACTACATTAGTTATATTTTTATAATGTTTTCTTTTGTTCACTCCAATCAAGGCATATTGTCGCTAACGTGTAAAAGGCTACTGTGATAGACGAAACATTTAGGATGAGAGAAGTCTTGCTGGCGAGTTGTGCAGCAAGATGTTTCTTCAAACTACATTTACACTTCTGCAGTTTGGTCAGAGAAATAGAAAGCAAGAAGAAAACTCTAAAGTCAAACTGTTTGAGGAAAGAAGCTACTAGAGTATAAGAAAAAAAAACTGTTGCATCTATGGCCTTTAAAGAGAAGGGGAGTGATTTTGCTGCTAGTCGGGTGGATATTTACATTGAGAGTGTTCAAGTGTGACAGTTTCAGCAGAGCATATTCCCTGGAAGTACTTGTAAAAAATGCATGGGGATGCAACATTGTGGCGATGTTTTTCAATGTAAGTGGGTGTCTACATTTGCATTTTGATAAATCGTCCTTCTTACTCAGAAGTAGCGTGTTATATATGTGTCTGGTGAATAGTTTGATCATAAGCATTTGTTTGTTACATGTATTTCCAATATGTTTTTTAATTCTATGTTGAATTTTTTTACATATAGTTAATGAAACGTCTGTGATTAACTGTCTGACAAAGAGTGGGCCAGTGTGATCTCTTCTGACCCTGGTCTGTCGGGTTGAGGTATGTGTTCCGAGTGTTCTTAGAGTGACACCTTTCAAGGCGTTATCGTCTCTATTAGTGATGGAGCTGCTCAGTTATTTTTTGAAAGATCAGAGTATGCTAGCTCTTGTCTGCTGGCATATCATCCTCATATTCCACCTTTGTGCCACATCTTCATGCAGTAGTAAGGCGATAATTACCTTATGTTTTATTTGTAATAGTTTATTGTTATCATAGTTTCCCCCCATGCTGTTCGCCTATTTTTCTTTATACATTTGTTTTGAGTCTCATGTAAATATGTACTTGCCTCCCCTCTAGGAGAGAGTTAGACATAATGTTGGCCTTTCATCTGGGAGAAATTTAACTATCCAAAAAGTGCACTCTGAAAAAAAATGACCCATTCTAAAACGATTTCTGACTTCTATAATTCCCAACTAACCAACTACTATAATTCCTAAGTATCTGACTATGAGAATTCCCAAATATCCGACTACGAGAATTTCCAAATATCCGACTACGAGAATTCCCAAATATCCGACTACGAGAATTCCCAAATATCCGACTACGAGAATTCCCAAATATCCGACTACTAGAATTCCCAAATACCATACTACTAGAATTCCCAAATATCATACTACTAGAATTCCCAAATATCCGACTACTAGAATTCCCAAATATCATACTACTAGAATTCCCAAATATCATACTACTAGAATTCCCAAATATCCGACTACTAGAATTCCCAAATATCCGACTACTAGAATTCCCAAATATCCGACTACTAGAATTCCCAAATATCCGACTACTAGAATTCCCAAATATCATACTACTAGAATTCCCAAATATCATACTACTAAAATTCCCAAATATCATACTACTAGAATTCCCAAATATCATACTACTAGAATTCCCAAATATCATACTACTAGAATTCCCAAATATCATACTACTAGAATTCCCAAATATCATACTACTAGAATTCCCAAATATCATACTACTAGAATTCCCAAATATCATACTAGTAGAATTTCCAAATATCATACTACTAGAATTCCCAAATATCCTACTACTAGAATTCCCAAATATCCGACTACGAGAATTCCCAAATATCATACTACTAGAATTCACAAACATCCTACTACTATAATTCCCAAATATCATACTACTATAATTTCCAAATATCATACTACGAGAATTCCCAAATATCCTACTACTAGAATTCCCAAATATCCGACTACGAGAATTCCCAAATATCATACTACTAGAATTCCCAAATATCCTACTACTAGAATTCCCAAATATCCGACTACGAGAATTCCCAAATATCATACTACTAGAATTCACAAACATCCTACTACTAGAATTCCCAAATATCCGACTACGAGAATTCCCAAATATCATACTACTAGAATTCCCAAATATCCTACTACTAGAATTCCCAAATATCCGACTACGAGAATTCCCAAATATCATACTACTAGAATTCACAAACATCCTACTACTATAATTCCCAAATATCATACTACTATAATTTCCAAATATCATACTACGAGAATTCCCAAATATCCTACTACTAGAATTCCCAAATATCCGACTACGAGAATTCCCAAATATCATACTACTAGAATTCCCAAATATCCTACTACTAGAATTCCCAAATATCCGACTACGAGAATTCCCAAATATCATACTACTAGAATTCACAAACATCCTACTACTAGAATTCCCAAATATCCGACTACGAGAATTCCCAAATATCATACTACTAGAATTCCCAAATATCCTACTACTAGAATTCCCAAATATCCGACTACGAGAATTCCCAAATATCATACTACTAGAATTCACAAATATCCGAGTTTTAAAATTTCCAAATATCCGACTTTGGCTCCTTATTTAAAAATCTTCTAATATTCAAACTCGATTTTTAAAAGATTTCTAAATTCGAGTTCGTCTTCGTATCATAGTGTTCTTATTATTCTAACTCCAAACAGAACCTCCAACTACTAAATGTTGATTATTATGGTAATATTTTTTTATATATATAAAATGAGGTGTCTCTTGGAAAAAAAAATAGATTAGAAAATGTTTGTAATTGTCCAACCAAAAAATATATTAGTTTAGAAAAAAAAAAAAAGGAAAAAAAAACACGAATTTCAAACTAGATTAAACTTGTAATATCCCTATCATCTCTTAATGCCTGCCACATTCATTTTAGTTCTCCTGTAATTAATCCATCTTATAATGTCCTACCATTAAATCATATTGTTGATGCTCATCGATTACAATCAAATCGTAATCGATGATTGTAATGGCATGATGAAATTACCACAAGAAAATGAGTCATTTAAAAAATTTCATTATCTTTGTATACAGATAAATCATTGATGATTTGCTTGTTTGAAGTGCATTCACGGATGGCCAGAGTGCTATTGATTTGTTTCGAGATTTATGCCTTTCTTTCCAATGATTTACTTATATAAAATAATACAAGTAGAATCAATAAGAAAATCATTTGGTATTATTAACGAACGTCCCAGAAGTTCATTCCTGGGTAAAATTACAGTAAGAATAAACAGAATTTTCCTTCTGCAACAATGAACGGGTTTATTTCAAATCACTCATAAGTTGTTTAAAACGAACATTGTTTTTGTTGTGTTTGCCAGTGATGGTGGTGGTGGTGAGCGTCATTCATCTATATATTAATACTATTTATTATCTATATATTAATACTATTTATTATCTATATATTAATACTATTTATTATCTATATATTAATACAATAGCGTGTGCGTTAGTTTGTGTGTCACGCTTACATCTTTTTCTTCCGATTGACTGTCGTTTAATTTTTATAGCCTTTCATTTTTTGTAATAAATAATTTTACAAAGAATTCTTCATAAGTTTCGGTTTCAATTATAGCTAGAGGAACTCAAGTTATATATATATATATATATATATATATATATATATTCTCCATAGGTTTTGGTTTCGATTCAAGCTGATGCACTCACGTCATATGGATATATATATATATATATATATATATATATTTTTTTTTTTTTTTTTTTTTTTTTAATCACAACTTTATAATATATAGGAATCGATAGAAAATTGACTCCGTAATAATATATATGAAATCTGCATAAATTAAAATATCGTATTAAAGCATATTTTACGACCGGGTGTCCCTGCTAGCTTAGATAAATACTTTTGCAGTTTTAACAAAAGAGCTACAATATTATCAGGGCGTCTCCATTTTTGCTGAACATCCACAGAATGCCGACATCAATATTTTACATATGAAAGAGTCTGCTGTGAAATTTCCATAAGTCCCGCTAGTTTCTAATGAAGCAAATGATTATAGGTGGCATTCGTTTCCCTGAAGTGGAAGTGTTTTTTTGTGGAACGAACTGGATTCGAATTTAGCATACCCAGATTGTCATTCTACCTTTACTTCCCTTATTAAGTATCAATTGGACATTAAGAGCCATGCTCAAAAGTCTCTGTTTAAGTAAATTTCTAAAAATCACCCGAACACATTGGAAAACTTTATCCGCTTACCACGCATTTACAAATTCCGAAGATTGATCATCTTCCTATCCAGTTTTGATAGTTTAAACCTAGTAGGTGATGCCATTTTCTCTTACCTGTAACTTCTTTTCCACAGAAGAGAAGTTGCGAGCCTGTCTCTACTTTATCGTTATTTTCATGGCAAATGTTTGTCTGAATTCCAATCTATGGTCCCCCCACCCTTGCCAAACTTTCACAAAAACACTCGACTAACTTCAACCACTATATACGATTTCCCCTACTCTCTATTTGTGCCTAAGTCTAAACGCAGATTCCATGAACAAAGCTTCTTTCTCTAGAACTGCCTGCTTATCGAACACTGTTCCACTGGCCTGCTTCCCAGTTGAATACAACATGGTAGCCTTCAAATCCAATATAAACAAGTTCCTGTTAAGTTACCCCATAAATAATCAAATTCTACCCAATTTACACCATTAACGATTACTACACTACCACCTTACTTTCATTAACATTTATCCTCGAGTAACCTTCTGGTCTTGATAAGTAAAAAAAAAAACGCATGCCCGCATCTAAAACGGACGTTAAACTGATAATGATGATGGTGATAATGATTTGCTGAGCACCATTCATTCATATCGTATAAATCAGATGATTCTATTGTTGGTCTTCATTTCCTCGATATCTTTCTAGTTAGAATTATTTTGTAGAAAGACGCCAAGTAGTTGGGGTATGGACCACACGGATCTTGCCAACATCCCTAAGTGAAAGTGTTATTAAGGAATAAACATTTCATTTCATACCCTCTAAAAAGTTTCAGCAAAAACCTAACAGCCAGCCATGGTTCTCTCCAGAATGTGCTGCTGCCATTGCGCACAGAAATCACTTTTTCCACTGCTTCAAACGTAATAGATGTATGGAAACTAAAGCCGTTTTCAGGACTGCCAGCAACCATTGTAAGAAAGTAATAAGGAACGCAAGAGAGTTGTATGCTCAATCTGTTAAGTCCAAAGTAGCTGAGCAGCGGCTTGGTTCCCACCAGTTTTGGCAAATAGCAAACAGAATCCTGAACAGAAGCGTGTGCTCCATCCCAACTATTATCAATGGACCTGAGGTAATCTCGTCAGCATCAGACAAAGCCAAACTCTTTGTCAAGAACTTTGCAGCTAATTCTACCCTTTGCGACCAAGACCGCCAACCCCCAATATTTCCTCCTGTATCAGAAAACACGCTATGTGATATACGTATATCTGTACGTGATGTTGCCAAGCTAATCAAAAACCTTGATTCGAGTAAAGCAACTGGCCCTGATGGTATTCCAATTATAGTACTCAAAAAACTTCAACCTGAACTAGCGCCCATACTTACAAAACTGTTTAAACGTTGTCTTAAGGAGAATAGTTTCCCATCTCCCTGGAAAATCTCATCAGTATGCCCTGTATTTAAGAATTCAGGTGATCGCTCATCCCCCTCTCAGTACAGGCCAATAAGTCTCCTGTGCGTCATGAGTAAGTTGCTAGAATCTGTGTTAAATACAGAAGTAATCAAACATCTCAACAAAAATAACCTTCTTAGTGACACTCAATATGGTTTCCGTTCTGCTAGATCTACAGCAGATGTCCTTACAGTTATATCGCATAGGATTAGCAAATCTCTCGACGGTGGCAATCTTTCTAGGGCAATTGCTCTTGACATATCTAAAGCCTTTGATAGGGTATGGCATAAAGGTTTACTTCATAAGATCGCTAGCTATGGTATAGCTGGAAAAGTCTTCTCAATTATTAAATCATTTCTTTCTGATAGGTTCATAAGAGTAGTAGTTGAGGGGCAAAAATCAGAAGCTCACAGTATTAATGCCGGTGTCCCTCAGGGATCCATCCTGGGCCCAACTCTTTTCCTGTTCTACATTAATGATCTTCCAAATCATATCCTTACATCATTTGTAGACATTTATGCTGACGACACTACCATTTATGGTACCACATCTAAGACAGTAAACGAGCAAGTACTCTCCAATTCTCTCTCCTCTGATCTTGAGCATGTAGTACAATGGGGAAAGGAGTGGCTGGTTACTTTTAATGCATCTAAAACCAAGCTTCTCTCTTTACATCATCAACATTTTAATCCACATTTGTCATCAATTGAAATGAATGGCTCTCGTCTTCAGGAGGCCTCAAGTTTTGACAAGCTTCTGGGCTTGACCATTACTCCTGATCTTAAATGGAACACGTATATCAAATCTGTTGCCAAGGCCGCTGGAAAAATGGTGGGATCTTTCTATCGATCCAGTAGATATCTCACTGCTGATGCTATTCTCTATCTATATAAGAGCCAGGTACGTCCAAGGATGGAATACTGTTGCCACATCTGGGCAGGAGCTGCTAGAAAGGACTTGTCCTGCCTTGATAGAGTTCAAAATAGACTTCGTAGCCTCGTAGGAGATGTCCTTTTCTCCTCCTTACAACCTTTATCTCACAGAAGAGATGTTGCGAGTTTGTCTCTGATGTATCGTTATTTTCATGGAAAGTGTTCAACTGAGCTTCAATCTATGGTCCCCCCTCGCCAAACTTTCACAAGAAACACTCGTCTAGCTGTAAACACTATCAATAATTTCCCCCACTCTTTATCTGTGCCTAAACCTAAACATAGATTCCATGAACAAAGCTTCTTTCTTAGAACTGCACGCCTGTGGAATTGTCTTCCGTTTTCCTGCTTTCCGGCTGACTACAATATGGTTGTGTTCAAGTCTAAGGTAAATAAGTTCTTGATGAGCCGTTCCATATAAGTTATTAAATTTACCAAATTTTCATTACTAATGATTACTATATTGACCAACTTCTACTGTACACTCTTTAACCCTTATCCTTGAGTGGCCTCTGGGCCTTGATAATGTGGTGATGCCTTTGTAAAAAAAAAAAAAATAAAATAAAAAAAAAAAAAAAAACTGGATTCGAACTTGACACACCCAGGTTGTCAGTCTGTGTCATTAACCACTAGGTCATCGTCACCTTCCTGTCGATAATACAAGGACACTTATGTACTTATTTTATTGATTTCCCATTTAGGAGGTTAGACATAAGTGTTCGTTTGATTAAAATGTTTCCTTATTTCTTTTATATGGCAAATATAATGGCGGCTATTGCAGCCATCATCATCAGCAGCAGCAGCAACAACAACAGCAACAACAACAATAACAAATTCAGCTTTAAAAATAAAGTATCAAATCACTTGGGCTATGACAACAGCATATTCTTTTCATTGTTTTGACTCTCGAGTATATATCCGATACAGTTAGACACAGTTAATCAACCGAGAACCACATCACTCTATATAAAAGCATATAAGATACCAACGGATACACACTCGAGAGTCAAAACAATAAAAGGAATATGCTGTTGTCCTAGCTCAACTAATCATTAGAAGAAGAACTTTGCTAGTTATTACGTTTAATGCAGATTTCATTTTTTTTTTTAATTCAAAGTAAATTAAGTTGTTGGTTCATGTAAACATGGCCGGAAGTTATCATTCGAATTTCAAAATAATAATTTTGAATGTTAAATGCTACGTATATTAGTCCGAACAAAACTATTGCTATCGATAAAAGAAAATTCAAGATCAAAATTAGACGTGCATCGTACCAAATATTAATTTGTATAAGAAACTGTTTATAAAATTACTCGTATTATAGATTAGTATCTCCAATCACATCTCTACTGAATCGGCACTGCTTGAGTCCAGTGGACAGGAGAGGCCCAGGATTCACTGGAAACAATGTCAAGATAAGTGGAGAGCAGATAAAGCACCTGGAATTCCCAAATGGTCACCCATTTTAGTAAGGACCATGGTCAACGTTGCTTAACTTCCGTGATCTGATAGGAATCAGTGTGTCAACGTGATTATGCTGTATCTGTATCACAGGTCTAGTATAATATTAATAAAATGTTGACTTCTTTGTTTACTAGCATTCAGTTTCGGTCCAAGTGCGCAGTCATATCTTAGACTTGTTCCTGCTGTAGAATAAATGACATTAATTAATTCTAAAAGCGAAACGAGAAATGAAGAAAGAAATATTAATATTTATAGAGAAATTTTGTCTCCAAATTGGCGAGTTCACAATTTACTAAAATTGTCTGCTCCACATCTATTATAATAAAGTCGTATTTTTGTCTGTTTATTTGTTTGTTCACAATTTGATTAATATGTACAAAAAGGTACAGTTTTACAAATACATTTTAATACTGAAAATTGTTCCGTTTCCTTCCACTGCAAGAACTTGGGCACCAGGGTCGAAAAGTGGGATTGAGAAGTTAACTTTCTCGAGGAGGGGCAATCTGAGCTGCCAAAAGTGCCTGGGCAACCTCGTCGACATTCCTCGGTAAGGGTGCCTCAAGCAATTACAATAAACTAACCCCTTCTTAAAGAGAGAAGGCAAAGCCTGGGACGGTGAACCTCTTAGAACTACACAGAACTAAACTCAGACTACAAAATCAACAGGAATCAGTTCATTACAGAAATGGTCTAATCTATGTTGAGTTTTCTTGGGGGGGGGGGACAGGATAAAAATCCCGGGACGAGATACTTTTACTACTTACTTGCTGCTCTACGAGGGCAGAGTTAGACACAAGGTTGGTTTTTAATGTGGAGAAAATCCAGCTCCCCAAAAAGTTTGAACAGAACCCTTTATTTAATCTATGGAGGTAGCATGTTCTCGTTCTGTCAGCCATTATTGGGTAGAAGTCCTAAGTAATCTGCAAGTGCATTTTTTGAGTCGTCTGCATCGAGGATTGAACCTTCAATCTCCAAATTGCTGAGTTCAATGAGATATGCCTGAAGAAGGTGGGAGGTTGCATCGACCAAAACGTTGTGCAAATAACACTCAAGATGAGGGCAATAATAACAATAATATAGATACGAAACGAGTTTGATGATTTGTGTATTTGTTCACCAAAGTCAGAAAGTTCGGTGTGTCTTATAGCTGGAGAAGGTTCACGTGTGTGCAAGAGGATTAATATGAAGTGGATGTACATTTGGCTGGAATTTGCACTCACATACAATTAGAAAAGAAAAAAAAAAAAGTCCATCAATTTAAAGTCTAACTCACCAAACATCTTATAAACCAATATATGTCAAGTTTCTTTCGTCAAGGTTTTTTTTTTCACGCTTTAACTGTCTTATCTACCAATTATTTGGACTGCGTCCAATGTTCAGTTGGTATTCCTCCAGATATGAACAGCCAGATTTTATTTTAGTTCTCAGTTAAATGTGACTTTGTAATGTACTAGCATTTCAGCCCGGCGTTGCCCAGGTGTTTCGATGTGTATGTTGAGCAAAAAAAAAAAAAAAAAAGTGGTAATAGGAAGGCAGGCTCAAACCCGTACTGTGAAGAAGGAAAAGAACGGGGAAAAAAACCTGACGTCTTTGCTGTTACGACCACCGCCAAACCGGAAGTGACGTAGGTTTAAACTAAGGCTAGACAATCGAAAGGAGAGGATGACTTTCAAAAATATCGACGAAAAAAGCGACCCCCCCCCCGTTGAAAAGTGCCCAGTTGAAGGTGAAGATGTTAATGTTTTTAGCCAATTTTTCGATATTTGTCGTATGAAAGGTCGAACTTCAAAATGATACTGATCTTGGTAAAATCCGTCGCCTCTGTCGAAAGTTTTAGCCAGACATGCAAACATATATACATAAATACATTTATACATTGGTAACTAAAAATTTTCGACCCAAACCGATTAAAAAGCTAGCCCTATCTCTGAATACCCTTTATGTAAAATTTAAAATGTTTAAACGAGGAATTGTCTGAGTAATTTGGTAGAGACCGCAGAGGTCAAATTTTTTTTTTAACTTTGACCCCTATTATGACCCCTTAACATTTATTGTTTGGGTCTCAAGTCAATTTATTAAGTTAGATCTATATCCAAGGAACCTATATCTAAAATTTCAAGTGTTTAGACCCAAAATTGTTGGAGGATTTTGATAGAGTTCTCAAAGGTCAAATCGTTGAACTTTGACCTCTTAACATCCAAATTTCTGGCCGAAAACCGATCACAAAGATTTTCCCACATCTCAATACTCCTCAAATCTCAAGTCTGTAGACTTAAAAGTGAGAGAGAGTTATTGTGTAGGGAAATGTACACACAGACACGTTCACTTTTATAAATATATAGATTTTGAGTTTTTTGTACTAATGAGTCACCACTCATCAAAGCCAAAAACCACTTAAGGATAAGGTTTAATGAAATAGATAGATCTGTGGTTGAATTGGGAATTAAGTACAGAATCAGTAATTGTACCAGAATAGGGAAAAATATTGGAATCGTCCCATCACTAGTTCAGTCTCCTTAGTCTAACATTTATCAGCAACATAAATTTGAACAAATACATAGAAGATACTGCCAAGTCTGCTGCAAAGAATGTGGATTTCCTTCTAGGACTAGAAAACTTATCACATCCGAAAGTACCTTTTTTTTTTTTTACAAAGGTGTCACCACTTATCAAGGCCAGGAGGTCACTCGAGGATAAGGGTTAATGGGTATACATAAATAGTAGGAATTCTATACATTAGATTACTTAGTTCTTGATGAACCATCCCCCCCTATCTGTACAAAAGCCAGGTATGCCATAAAATGAAGTACTGTTGCCACATCTGGGCAGGAGTTGCTCAGCGCGCCCTATCCTGCCTTGATAGAATTCAAAACTGGTTTCGAAAACTAGTAGATGATGCCCTTTTCTCTTCCCTGCAACCACTTTCCCACAGAAGAGACACTGCAAGCTCATCCTTGGTAATAATATTAAACGTACCCAATGAACAGAAAGGATGCGAAAAAAGAAAAAAAGGAACACATAATCTGCTATATATAGGCCAAAAGATCCTAAAGGAGGTAAAAAGAAGGCAAAAAATATCTCGCCATGGCGTGGATCGATTACAAAAAAACACACAACAGGATCCCCCAAACATGGATAATAGAATGCTTAAAAATGTATAAAATACCAAGCAGGGTCATCAACAAAATAGAAAATGCAATGAAAGCATGGAGACTGGAACTGGCAGCTGATGGACAACACATAACAGAAATTAACATACAAAAAGGCATCTTCCAAGGAGATTCACTATCACCATTACTGTTCATCATAGTCATGATGCATTTGAACTATATACTGAGAAAGTGCCAAGCCAGATACAAGTTCTTCAATACAGAAGATAAAATGAACCACCTGATGTACATGGACGATCTGAAACTTTTTGCAAGGACCGAAAATGAACTAGAGACACTAATAAACACTACCAGTATCTTCAGTTAGGATATCCAAATGGAATTTGGTATGAAAAAGTATGCACTACTAGTTATGAGAAAGGGAAAACTGGAGACAACAGAAGGCATGGAACTACCAAACCAAACGGAGATGAGGGCACTAGGACAACAGAACGACTATAAATACCTGGGAGTTTTGGAAGCAGACTCCATCAAAGCAACATAAATGAAAGAGAAAATTGGAAAGGAATAACTCAGGAGAACAAGAAAACTCCTGGAAACTAAATTATATAGCAGAAACCTAATAAAAGGTATAAATACATGGGCAGTATCACTAGTAAGATACTCTGGACAGTTTATAGGGTGGACTAAAGAAGAACTGAGACAGCTCGATCAGACAACCAGAAAACTCTTGACCATGCACAAAGCACTACACCCAGAGGATGATGTCGACCGACTCTATGTGAAAATAAAACGGCAGAAGGAGACTGGTTTGTATTGAATACTGTGTAAATGATACCAAAAAGAACAAGAAAAATACATAATGCAAAACACTCAAAGTATAATTATGACAGCGAGGGACACAGAAAAGATCAACAAAACAGTAAACAGAGAGACAAAGAATAAAACAAAAAAAGAAACATGGGAAGAGAAACAACTACACGGAAGATTAGCAAGGATAACAAAAGATGAGAATAATGAAAACACTTGGACATGGATGTAAAAAGGACATGTAACTGAGAAACTGAATCCCTAATAACGGCAGCACACAATAACTCGATAAGAACCAACCACATCAAAGCAAAGATTGACAAAACACAAGAAAACAGCAAATGCAGACTCTGTGGACAAAGAGATGAAACAATAAACCATATAGTAAGTGATTGTAGCGAACTAGCTCAAAAGGAATGCAAGAACAGGCACGACCAAGTGGGAAGGGCAGTACACTGGGAATTGTGCAAAAAACAAAAAACTGTATCTCGAATGCATGTACAAATGGTACAAGCATAAGTCAGCAACAGTAATTGAAAAGGAGAATCACAAAATCCTATGGAACATGGATATACAAATGGATAAATCCATCCAAGCAAGAAGGCCGGATGTTGTAATAATTAACAAGAAAGAAAAATCCTGCCAAATCATAGACTTTGCTGCTCCACCTGACCACAGGATAAATATCAAAGAAATAGAGAAACGGAGCAAATACACAGAGCTAGGTAGAGAGCTGAAAGGAATATGGATGATAAAAAAATCAAGATCGTACCTATAATAGTAGGAACATTAGGAACAATTCTGAAAAACATTGAAAAAAGAATGGGAGAAATTGGAATCAGAGAAATGGCTGGAAAGATACAATGAATAACAATAATGAAAACGCTGAAATATTAAGGAAACCCCTTGAATGCGGAGACTAATACAGGAGCCACATGCACGGGCGAGACGAACTACTGCAAAGACAAAACATGAAAGAACCGTTACATGAAACGAAGAACATTGAAGATACATATCCATTCTCTATCCCGTCCCCAATCCCCTTCCAATACCCAATCATCGCCCCCCCCTCAAAAAAAAAAAAAAAGAATGATACTAAAGAGCCAAGAAGGGTCAAGGAGGGTGGAAAGACTGAGGAGAGAGCACTGATCAGACCTTCGCTGGACAAGTGTGAAGAGAACTGGGACCTTGGGGAAGCTGATTGCAACTCAAATTCCAGTAGAGACCAATAGCCAATGCTAGCAAGAAATCAATGGTAAGGGGCTGTTACAATAATGCAAATCCATTTGCAAATGCTATCAGAAGAGGTGGAAAGTGCTGAGAAAATGGGGAGACTTATTGTCACCCAGCTTCCAACGAACACCACAGGATGTTTTCAAGGAGAGATCTTTTATGACCTATGCGAAAGGTCTTTGTGGGTCCGTAATAATAATAAAATTAGTAGTAATAATAGCAATACTACTACTACAAATAATAATAATAATAGTAATAATAGTAGTAAGAATTATAACAGTAATAATAATAGTAACAGTATTACTAATAATACTAGTAATAATAATAATAATACCAATAAGAGTACGAATAATATTATTAATAACAGTAATAATAATACTGCTATCACAAATAATAATAATAATAATAATAATAATAATGGTAATAATTGTCATGGTAATTATAAGAACAATAGTAATAATTACAATAATCATAATAGTAAAAATAGTAAATATTGATAATAGTAATAATAATAATAATAATTTTGATAGTAATAATAATAATAGGAATAATAGTAATAGTATTAATAGTAGTAATAATAGTAGCCGTAATAATATTAATCGTAATAATAATAGTAAATAGTAAGAATAGTAATAAATGAAACAATAATGAGTAAATTATACAGATTGGTTACTTAATAAAAGTGGAATTGCCATGAGAATAATACTAATAAAAGTAATAATAATAATAATAGTAATAGTAATAATAACAATAATAATAGTAATAATAATAATAATAACAATAATAATAGTAATAATAATAATAAACGTAATAATAGTAACAGTACCATGACGACGTCGATGTTTAATTTGTCTTAAATTAATCTCAATTCTTAAAGACAGTTATTCCTTATCTTGGCGTTAATCATGTAATAATGTAAAAGATTGGTCAGTATGAGAATCACTTGAGCCACTCTCTCCATATTCGAACTGGACACACGTATCTTTCATTCACAGATCATTTCCGTTTACAAACATCAATCACAATTAGAAATTTTAGAATGAAACTAGCAGGAAGACCCGATATTACCTGAATTATAACCTGTAACAGAGTCCATGATACCGGGTCAGCAACAGCAGCCATATGCAAATGACCGAGCCAGTGTGCGATGTGACATCACAACGTAGATAAAAAGGACACACAGGAGTGGTGTTCGAGGCATAGCTAGTGTTTTTTGGGTTTTTTTTACATAGGCATAACCACTTATCAAGGGCAGCGACCACTCGAGGATGAGGGTTAAAAATGTACAGTAGTCAATTGGACAATATAGTAATCGTTAGTAATGGAAATTCAGTAAATTTGTTAACTTAAGTGGAACGGCTCATCAAAACTTGTTTACGTTGGACTTGAAGACAACCATATTGTAGTCAGCTGGAAAGCAGGAGACAATTCCACGGGCGTGCAGTTCTAAGAAAGAAGCTTTTTCATGGAATCTACGATTAAGTTTAGGCATAGATAAAAAGTGGGGGGATTATTGATAGTGTTTTCAGCTAGATGAATGTTTCTTGTGAAAGTTTAGCGAGGGGGGACCATAGATTGCAAATCAGTCGAGCACTTGCCATGAAAATAACGATAAAGCAGAGACAAACTCGCAACATCTCTTCTGTGAGACAGAGGTTGCAAGGAAGAGAAAAGGACATCCCCTACAAGGCTACGAAATCTATTTTGAACTCTGTCAAGGCAGGACAAGTCCTTTCTAGCAGCTCCTGCCCAGATATGGCAACAGTACTCCATCCTTGGACGTACCTGGCTCTTATATAGATAGAGAATTGCATCAGCAGTGAGATATCTACTGGGTCGATAGAAAGATCTCACCATTTTTCCAGCAGCCTTGACAACAGATTTGATGTACATGTTCCATTTAAGATCAGGAGTAAAGGTCAAGCCCAGAAGCTTGTCAAAACATGAGGCCTCCCCAAAACGAGAGCCATTCATATCAATTGATGCCAGATGGCGAATAATGATATAAAAAGTAATAAAGAAGCATGGGTTCGAAACGTGATCAGAAAAGCAGACGTGTTTTAGATATGTTCAGAGAAAGAGAGATGTTTGAAAGAAATTGAGATAATTTTTAACAATAGCAAAATAAACAAATAGGCAAAAATAACTCTTACCAAAGGCAATACAAGTTATTTTTCTACCTACCTTCATTTCTTTGTGTGTGTTTTCATGTAAATTTATGTGTTGTTGTTTTTTCAATTATTTTTACAGAAATTGTACAGAAGTATTTTAATGTGCTTCAATTGCATTTTAATAATTCGATAAAAAATATGATGGATTTTATCTTATTTTTCAAAATAGCTGATTACACTGGCCGGAACTTGTCGAAGGCTTTCTTTTCTGTTAACTCGATTTTCAGGAAATCGCCAACAAATGTTTCAAACACATAAAAATTTACATTTCTGTCTAATTGAAATATACAAAAATAAAAACGCTTATCAATGCTTGGAGGAAGTCACCAAATGTCTGTCAGCAATCTTTTTTCATTCTAACGTAACGTATTAAACTAAAATTTTTGATAAAAATACAAATTAAAAAGTAAACCAACAAAAGAGTCATAAAAACGTAAGATTTAAAAAAGCGGTTCAACTGCACTATAATTTTTTATACTGAATTTCAAGGCAAACTAATGGCCTCTACTTAATTAGTCATGTTACAGTAATGAATATATCCCAAAATTACGAAAAACGATAAAGTAAAAAAAATTATTGAAGAAAACATTTTTTGGCAAAAATTGACGAAAATAAAATGTTTGACTAAAAAATCACTGGAGAGTTCCAAATTGTAATTTTTTAAAATCAATTAAGCGTTAATAATCATAAATATGAGTTACTTGCTTTGTCTTTAGCGTAACTGAGTTAATCCCCTTGTTATGTTACGTGTTCCAAAGAAATATGGCGAGGGTTTTTTCATGATAAAGATTGAAAACTCGTGTGTTTGTTAAATAATATGGTAATATTAAAGTACTTCTGACACGCCAATTAAGTAGATATCATTCCTTTCAGTTGAAATTGACACAAAAAGTCAGTAGATATTTTTTTCGTTATCGATTTTTTCGTTTTCTGAAATTTCGTTCTTATAGTGTAGTTTCACCAGAAAGTTTTTAAAAAACGCCAATAAGAAAATTGGAAGAAATAATGACCAATAATCCTAACACAATCAAACTTGTAATTTTGTTTCTAGTCATTCTCACTTAACACATCTTATTAGTGATAAGTGGTTTTTGCTCGGCCATATAAGAATAACTTTTCAACAAGAAAAGCTAGAAAATCAATTAAGAATGATTTTTCTCCATTGTGTACACTCATTCCGGAAGAGTTCTACTTTTGTAGATTGAAAAATTCTTTAATGGTTGGCCAAAATAAATCACAGCCATAAAGTCGCTTTAGTTTAATACCTGAATAAAAGTCTGATTGAAATTAAAAAAAAATCTATCCTAATGTAATTTTTACGTCAATAAAAATCACGATGTAAAACATTTGTTTTATATTGTCTGCATAATTATCAGGAATTGAAGTGCGTTTTATACAAAAGATAAACCCAGTCTAATTCAGTTCAAGTGATTAATTCAGATAACTCATGCAATGTGTAAACTTGGGGATAATAAACATGTTTTCGGATTTTATGTCCGACAAAAAAATTTTTTTTCTCTGAATTTCTTCAACTTCCAGATTACTACACTACGTTTCAACATATACGTCTGTTTCACAGACGCTTCTTTTTGTCGAACTAATTAACTCTGATTAGTTGTTCAGCTTTTATAACCTGTGACATTCTTTTAGAATTTTCCGTTTGACTCGTTGGTCTAGTGGTCTCCATCTATTTGCTGTCTTTTTTTTAACCTCAATGTAATACAGCTTCCTCGTCCAGTAGCTTCTTTGCAAGGTTGTAAAACTCTCCTTCTCATTGTTTTCTTTCTTTACCTACAGCTTTACTCTTTTCGAGATTATAGTCACTAGGCATCTCTCGTCTTTGCAATAATCAGCTTTCGTTCTTGTTAGATCCTTACATCAAGTGGCTTCATATCTTGTCTCGAGCGATTTCCATAAAAAAAACACAACTTCATTTATTTTAGATTAGAGTTAATCTTGCATTAAAAAACAAAACAATATATATTAGTGGCCTAGCAGGCCACAAGGTAGAAACTACGCAAAACAAAAAACCCAAAGCAAAATTCATCCCAAAGCAGCAAAACTGAACCTGGCTTGTCAGGACACTATATATATAAATGTAGGCAAATTTGGGCTTATTTTATTGGTTTGAAAATATAGGTTCTCTTTTACCAATTGTCATAAAATTTTAATCAATAGTATTATAACCTTTAAAAAGTGTGCAAATTTTCATGTAGTTTCGTCCCATAGAATCAAAGATATGAGCATTTCAATATTCAATTTGGCTACCAGTGTGTATATATATATATATATATATATATATATATATATATATATACTGTGTCAGGTCATGTCATATGCTACTAATACCACGTAACCCAGTATTACCTGCCTCATGGTCGGGTCACCGGCGACTAAACTGGTTTCCCCACCAGACTTGTTTGGTGAGGAGAGTGACTAGTCTCCCTGAAGGATTAAAAACAAGACCTTCCAAAGGACGAATGAACCCTTTTTTGGAGTCAACGGCCAACTAACACCGTGAGTGTTTGTGTCTATGTATGTGTGTGTTGGGGTGGAAAGGGCTCCAATAAGCCGTGATGAAGGCAACCTTTCTAGAAGAAGCACATCTCTGATTTAAAAAACCATAAAGCAGGAAACCAGTACCCGCATTAACTTGTTGCTGGCTATCTTGCTCTTGCTTGTTGGTGGATCTCAACATTTTGAACCAAGAGAGAGATTTAGCTGTCGTACAAACCTAAGATGCTGTAACATCATCTGTGTATAGATACTCCCTCAAGCATTTGTCTATAAAAATGATTCTGTGGCGATGGAAAAGTTGTGATACGCGTGGAGGCTTGAAATGCTGGAAGCATGTAATAATTGATCTCAACAACCGTCTTCAGTGTCGTGCCTGCTTGAGCATGTGAATTCACCGGTAGAACTAAAAAAAAAAAAAAAAGAAAAAGTCATTTTTGGGCTCATGGACTTTAAGTGTCTGAGGGAGTGGAATTCGTCTGACAAGACGTTGCAATCATTATATATATATATATATATATATATATATATATATATATATATATATATATATATATACAATTTCCCCAAACCCTGTGGCCTTTATAGACGGGAGACTAAAACTTGCTACTATAGTTTCAAATGATCTGAAATAAAAGCAAAGGGGAGACTTGATTCCAAATATTTCCCATATGTTATATCAACCCTCTTTTAGAAATAGGGTACGATTATGAATATCTCCAGTATCAAATGATCTTTATACACTGCGAAATTTACTGTATGAAAACCAAAGAGGGGAGATATAACATATGAGAAATATTTGGAATCAAGTCTCCCCTTGCTGTTATTTCAGATCGTTTGAAACCATAGTACAAGCTTTAGTCCTCTATCAAGGCCAGAATTTTTGCAGAAATATCAGATATTTTATAATTTATATGCAAAACTAGAAAAACAAATGATTACGATTAAAACATTTTATGGTTGTAAAAAAAGTGACAAAAATAAGCTCTGGATGATGGATGCTCCCCTTAATGTCGACCTTAATGACAAATGTCACATAACCCACTACACTGTTAATGTAGACATTGGTTACCTCCCTTGATTCAGTTACATGGTTACCTCCCTTGCTTGTGGTGATATAAATAGGAGTCGGCCATCTTGGTTTAGTCAGTTCGTTCGTACAGTTTAGACAGACTACAAGTGTCTCAACAAATGGTAGCAGAGATATCCCTCTGTGTGCGACAAAACGAAAAAAAAAAAAAAAAAAAAAAATTTTTTTTTTTTTTTGTACAGCTTGTCTGTAGCACTAGACAGATCGGATATCGGATATGGCAACTTCGAACAAACAACCTCCATTGTTGGAGGGGGAGGATGTTTACGAGAACTGGAAACAAGACGTTGAAATGTGGTCGTTGTTCACGGATCTTTCTGAGGAAAAAAAAAGGGCCAGCAGTGTTTTTGACGCTACCACCGAATATTAGAGAATGTGTACGTGAATTGCCAACAAGTGACATCGGCGGACGAGATGGCTTGAAGATCTTAATAAAGAAACTGGATGACATATATTTAAAGGATGAACACACGCGCGCTTACATGACTTTTAAGGAATTTTACACTTATAAAAGACCGTCAGGTACCAGTATAAATGACTTTCTTGTTCGTTATGAGTTTTTGTACCAAAGATTAAAAAAATTCTACATTATTCTACCGGAAGGAGTGCAAGCTTTTCTTGTTTTGAACGCGGTTAACATATCGGAAGAGAACGAAAAATTAGCGCGGACAACGTGTTCTGTTTTGACGTATCAAAACATGAAGGAATCGATAAAGAAAGTATTTGGTGACATTTATCGTGATGAAAATGTACCGGCAGTGAAATCAGAGCCCGAAATCGTCAACTATAATTATTCTAAACCGGGTAACAACAAAAGGCGTTTTCGTCGAGGACAATCTAATCCATGTGACCGAAGTGGAAACGTGTTGTTGTGTTACAAATGTCAGTCTCCGAACCATCTAATTAGAGAGTGTCCTAGAAATACGCCCAGGTTTACGGAAGCGACAGAACAAATACACATTACGTTGTTCATTCAAGAAAATATTTATTTGAACAGTACAAATGAAAAAATCTCAAATCTTGTAAAGGAAACATTTGGAATGGCAGTCTTGGATTCTGCTTGTACTCGCACACTGGCTGGCGAAGTGTGGCTTGATGTTTATTTGGATACTTTAAATGAAAGTGACCTGCAACTAGTGAAGTATACGAACTCAGACCGGAGTTTTTGTTTTGGTGATGGAGTGGCTGTCACAGCAATTAAAGTTGCTAAATTTCCGGTTACACTCGGAGGTATAAGAGTTTATATCGAAGCAGATATTGTGAAAAACGACTTGCCTCTTCTATTAAGTCACAAATCAATGAAGACAGCAGGAATAGTGCTAGATTTCCGGAAAGATATGTGCTGGATTTTTGATAAATGTATTGAACTAAAGACCACAACTTCAGGGCACTATTGTCTCCCCTTAACAAATAAGTTGTTGGATCATAGTGGTACTAAGAACATTGTATTACATGTTCAGAATTTTGGTCAGTGTTCTTTCACAGAAAAAAAAAAAAAGCAGAAAAACTTCATCGACAGTTTGCTCATGCCTCGAAGGAAAAACTTGTTTCCTTGGTTAAAAAAAGTGGCAAATTCAATGACAAGGAATTTATAAAGGCGATTGAGGAGGTTTGTGAAAACTGTCAAATTTGCCTTAGATTTAAAAAAGCTCCACTGCGACCGGTTGTGGGATTGCCTCTTGGCAATAGATTTAATCACACAGTTTGCATGGATTTGAAAGAGTTCATCCACAATGAGGTGTGGATACTACATCTCATTGATGCCGCTACCAGGTATTCAGCGGCAACATTGATCAAAACAAAGAAGAAGGAGGAGATCATCAAAAACATCTTTATGATGTGGATTACCTATTTCGGATCTCCTGTTCGTTTTCTGAGTGATAATGGGGGTGAATTCAACAACGAACACTATAGACAGATGAATGAAAAACTCAACATAGAGACCTGTACTACTGCCGCAGAAAGTCCATTCAGCAACGGTACTGTAGAACGTCATAATTTGATAGTTGCTGAGGCAATGAAAAAAACAATTGACGATGAGAAGTGTGAACCTGAAATTGCCTTGGCATGGGCTATTTGTGCAAAACATGCCCTCCTCAATTACTCTGGACACAGTCCAAATGAACTTGTATTCGGTTTCAATGTAAATACACCCTCAATTCTGACAGACCAGTTACCTGCTATGGAGTCCTCTACTACAAGTGACATGGTGAGAAAAAATTTAAATGCTCTCCATAGTGCAAGGAGAAACTTTTTGGAAGCTGAGTCCAGTGAGAGAATTAGGAGAGCTCTCAGGTCTAATGTCAGAACTTATGCTGATGAAGATTATGCTACCGGAGACCAAATCTATTATCGGAGGCAGGGTTTTAAAGGATGGCGTGGTCCAGCAAAAGTGTTAGGCAGAGAAGGCCAGTTTGTCTTAATCAGACATGGCGGAGCATTTTATAGGATGCATCCGTGCCAATTGATGAAAGTGAATAAAAACAACGAAAAAAGAACAAAAAAAGCTGAAATGCTGGGAAACACTACAGAAGGGAAGAATGAATACCTTTCAGTTGAGGAGGAGGAGTTGCAGAATCAAGTGGTAGAAAGTGAAGATATAGACAGAGAAGAAGTTGTTGATAGTTCTACCAGTTTAAGGGATAAGACTGAAAAACCTGGCCGAAATAAGACCATAACTTATAAAATAAATGGAAGTGAGGAGTGGAAGAAAGGAAAGGTTATGTCAGTACAGCCTAAATCAACTGGCAAATATAGTCATTGGATCAATATAGAACCTGAGGATGAAAACGAGGATCAAGTTTGTATCAACTGGAATCATATTGATCATTGGAGAGAAGTGCCCCAATATACTGAACAGGAAAATGTAGTCCTGCTCACCGCTGAACAAGAGCAGTCGAAAGCTGTAATGGATGCCAAGCATAAAGAAATAAAAAACATGAACACCTATGAAGTATTTGAATGTGTGCCATACACAGGTCAAAAAACAATATCCACAAGATGGGTGATTACTGAAAAATTCAAGGATAATCAGAAAACAATGAAAGCTCGCCTTGTAGCACGAGGCTATGAAGAAAATAGTAATCTGAAAACGGACTCCCCAACATGTAGCCGTGAAGCTATGCGAATGGTCATGCTAACCGCATCAATAAAGAATTGGATGCTGCAGACCATAGATTTTACCTCAGCCTTTTTGCAAGGTGGTATTTTAGAGAGAGATGTGTACCTGAGGCCACCATCTGATGTTTGTCCTAAATCTCAAGTGTGGAAATTAAAAAGATGCATCTATGGATTGAATGATGCTCCACGGGCATGGTACAAGAGAGTTACTCAGGCTTTGATTGAATTAAAAGGAGTAGCAAGTGCTTATGATAATGCATTGTTTTTGTGGCATAATATTAAAGGAAATTTGACTGGAATTCTTGCTATGCACGTGGATGATTTTGTTTTCTGTGGAAACACAGAGTTTGAAAGGGATGTGATTGCAACATTGAAAGAAAAGTTTAAGGTGGGATATCATGAAAGTGGAACATTCAAATATGTTGGACTGAATGTTAATCAACAGGAAAATGGGATCACTGTAGAACAAGATCTATATGTATCTTCCATATCTCCAATAGAAATAAGCAAAGGGAGGATACTGAGGAAAAATGATGAACTGAATGAAGAAGAAAAGCATGAGTTGAAGAGACTTGCAGGTCAGATGATGTGGGTTTCAACTCAAACACGCCCTGATATAGCTTTTGATGTGTGTAAAATGAGCAACACTGGAAAGCATCCCAAAGTAAAAGCCTTATTTGAGGCGAATAAAGCCTTATCAAAATTGAAATCCAAGAAGGGTTCTATAACATTTCCAAAATTGGGAAAGCCCTCAGATTTACACATTTTGTGTTATACTGATGCCTCTTATGCCAGTCTGGAAGATGGATCTTCACAGGGTGGTTTTGTTGTCTTTATTGGAGGAAGTACTGACAAAATGGCCCCCATGTGTTGGGCGTCAAAGAAATTGGACAGAGTGACAAAAAGCCCATTGGCCTCAGAGACTCTTGCTCTGAATGAGGGAGCTGATGCTGGTGTTTTGACTGCGGTTATGATACAAGAGGTATTTCAGTTATCTAAATTGCCAGACGTTCTCTGCAAGACAGATAATGCATCACTTGTGGAGACATTGAATTCCAACAATCTGGTAAGCGATCGACGATTGAGAATAGATGTAGCAAGGCTGAAGGAAATGAAGAGTAGAGGGGAGATACAGATAGAATGGATCAAGGGTTGTGATCAGGTCTCTGATTGTTTGACCAAGGCAGGAGCTTCGTCTGAGCTTCTAAGGGACTTGTTAAATCAGAAATAAATTATTCACTTGAGGACAGCAGCAATGTTAATGTAGACATTGGTTACCTCCCTTGATTCAGTTACATGGTTACCTCCCTTGCTTGTGGTGATATAAATAGGAGTCGGCCATCTTGGTTTAGTCAGTTCGTTCGTACAGTTTAGACAGACTACAAGTGTCTCAACATACACCATATCATTACCTTTCCAACGAGCCTTGATTTGTTAAATTCTGGTTAATAGTTTCTGTAGAAAGAAGAAAATAATTTCCTTAAAAGTTTATAAGTAATCATTATTTGTTGAAACAATAATCTATTTATCCAGTACTGGCAAAACTGATGGGAAAAAATTATGCTTCCCCAGTGTTTACACTCACTTTTTATCTAAGTATGTTACTACCTAAAAATATCATATGCAAACAGTGTTCATCAAGGGTAACATATTCCTTTATTTAAAATATACAGTAATTAAAATGTTCAGCTATCAATTACTATTATTTTTAATGACCTACAGAAAAGCAAACATCTACCATTGTTTTTTTTATTATTATAGAGCTGAGGATTTTTTTCTGAATTAATTTTAGGCTGTGTGAGTAGTCTGACTTGCTATCTGCTTTCTTGCTTCCCCTAACCACTTAGAATGGTTTTGTCCTGAGGTTGAAGGCTAGAAAAATCATGTTAATTTACTCACTAACAGTTGCGTGTGACAGAATTGATTTATCTGTATTTATATACAAATAAATATATATTGGTCTTTATTACAAAGTGGATAATACATTTTAAATACTTGAAAAGAATCAATTTTACATATTCTTTCTCTAATTCGATGAAATTTGTGTGTCATTAATCATAATTGTAGCCATTAAAATACAGTTAACTATCTGCAGAAGATTTTAAATAGTTTCAAATGTATAAACTATTTGAAATAAGATTGTAATATATATATATATATATATATATATATATATATATATATATATGTAGTAATTTATAAAATACATATGGCGATTAAGCTACACTGAATATTCCACGTTTCATCCACTCTAGGATGCTTCAGACTTATGCGCATAAGCCTGAAGAATCCTAGAGTGGATAAAACGCTATACTGAACATGCACACTGACCTCCTAAATAAGAGCAAACACTGACCTCCTTTTGTAATACTTCCTGTTCTTGCTCTTTCTTTTTTCTTTCTTTCATTTTTCTTCTCTTGCCGTCTATTCCTTTTTTCTTTTCAATGTCTAGAGTCTAAAAATGTCACTTAAATTCTAAATTTAACGTTTTCATTTTATTTTATTAAAATATCTCTTTTATTCCTTCAGTTAAGAACCAGACTTCTTCACGGGAACACAGACGTCACCTTGTCTGAAACATTAGCATGTTCAGTGTTCAGTTACTATATAATATTTGTCTATATAAAATAATAATTATATATATATATATATAGAGAGAGACGGAGAGAGAGAGAGACGGACAGACAGACAAACAGCAGATTTTCTCTAGATATATATGCCTATGAATTATTACAAGAGAACTGTTATAAGGGATATAATTACGTATCGAACCGGATACGAAACAGTATACAAGAGCTACCATTTTAAGGTAGGAGCGTCTTATCTTGTTTGCAGTCTAGTCTTACGTTTTAGTCTTGCAGTCTTACCCTGTAGCCTTGCGTCCTACCAATCTCGCGTCTTACACTCTCCAAGTGTACTCCGGTTAACCAAACTTCCCGGGGACGATCGTTTAGCTCTCACATGCTAAGTTCCTTTTTCTTTAGCTTCATTTACATTTATCTAACTTCAAAAGCAAGTAGCCATTTTGTATTTGTATTATTACGAAGTACTAATAAACCTTCTTTTTGTTACGCATCACACTCGGCGTATTTTGTCATATTATTATATATCGTTGAAACAGGATATAACAAGAACCTACTTAAATTTAATTAAAGGTCAAGCACTGATTAAAATAAGGTTTATTACTTACAAAAAATACTTTTTTTTTTTAAAAGAATCGTACAGGTTAATGGCGACCAAATGTAATATCAGTTAGAGGCAACGATGATAAACCTTAATATAAATTCCTCATAGCTTCGGTGTACAAAAAAAATAATTTTTTAAAATCGTTCCGACCACTCCGCTGTCTAATTTCTTCCAACTACAAAAACACAACTCTCTGCCCACAAGACTTGCTCCTTCTGTCACTAAATCCTAAATCGCCGAGTCCTATAAAAGTCATCTTATTTGCATAAAGCGATCAGTTCGGTTAGCATAAAACCGGAAAGGCAGACATTTTTTTCTTTTCTTTTTGTCTTCATGGGACCGCACAACAAACAGGTGTATACTGATTTTTTAATGTCTTTTAATTACACTCAAAAAGGATACTGGATTATTTTAGGCCGTTATATTGAAGATGACTTTGGCTACAAATATGCGACTTTGTATTTCAGTAGTGCATCTTCCATCAGATGGGATCAAGTAACTCAGATATTTGGATTTATTAACTTGTTTAACTAGTACAAGTTAGTAAATTCAAATATATTATCGTATAATAAAAAAACTCTTTTGTTTTGGCAAGTGAAAAATTTCCCCATTCTATACATAAGTATGATTGTTTGTTAGCAAGAGATATTTTTTGACGTTTTCATGAAACTTTTTAAACCCAACACCATTGTAAATGTAACTAAAAATGAACAGAATTATCAAGATCTTACATTTATATAAAAAAATTGTTTAAGAAATTAATAAATACAAGAAGTGAGACAACTATTGATTTCGAAGGGCAGGTAAGCGGTGTTTGGCTTTCTGCCAGAGTTATCTTATACGAAAATCACAACATTCGGAAAGAAAAACTTTCCTTGCTGACCCTAAACCTAACCCTAACTCTCCCCGAATTTTTTTCCCGTCAATACTTTCTTAATTGACATTTATGTAAAACCATTTCATTTTCGCAAATCCTCATTTATTGTTTTAGATGCAGCTTGACAACATTGTTACAATAAAACCTCCTCTGGTGACAAGACAATGCCAGTTGAATCCTTCGAGTGAAACTCTTAAAAAGAAATCAATTTATCAATTAAAAAAAATATATGATGTACTGCTGGGCAGTTTTTGCTTTTAAATAATGAAAAAAAAATTTCCTCGCTAATATATGTAAATCAGGTTTAACTAAAAATTAACACATTTCTCCACTTAATATACAGGGTGGCCACAAAGTCATGCACCAATGTTAATATTTATTTTTTTTATTACTATTTATTATTATTATTTACTACTATAACTTTTTTAATTTTATAACTTTTTTAATTAACATTGGTGCGTGACTTTGTGGCCACCCTGTATATCATTACAGCATGTTTGCAAGAAATTGATTATCACCAAATAAACAAGTGAAGCATTCTTGGTCCCCCATGAGTGTGCAGTGAATGAGGCAAAAAAAGAAATGACTAATCATGATCATCATTTGCCCACCCTACCCCCCTCAATTTAGCCCCAAAAGTCCCCAGGGGACGTCAAATCCTGGTGAAAATGAACAAATGGTGCTGTTTTAGGCCTTAACATGTGTAAATTTGAGTTCTGCATCATGCAAAAAAAGAAATGACTAAGTCCATCATTCTCCCCCCCCCCACAATTTAGCCGCAAAAATCCCCAAGGCCTTAACATATTAAAATTTGAGTTCTGCATCATGCAAAACTGCTAAATAGACATACACAGAAAATTTTGGACAAATATGATAAAATAGGCCCAAAAATGGAGTGTTTATTATTAGCCCTAAAAGAGCCCCTGGGGCACACCCAAGAATTATCGCGAAGTCTAGACAAACAAAATTATATAAAAATCAGTTAGTCACAACTTTTCAGAAAGTTTTATAAAAATCCAAGGCATCAATTTTTTTAAAATAAGCACAAAAGTGTCAATTTTAGCCATTTTAACTCGAAAGGCACCCGTATGGGATCAACCGGAGTTTTCCTACAAAATCTGTTCTGTTACTTTTTTACTCATATCATGTTTAATGCTTGTGCAAAATTTCAAAAAATTCCAAGGCGTAGTTATTGAGAAAAGTGTGGACGTATGAACGGACAAATGGACGAGAGTGAATTTACAGGTTCACCCTCCATTTGTTGGGGAACCAATAAATATATTTCTGTTCGATTATTCTATTAAAATAGTTTAATCAATAAATAAATAAGGGTTTTATCACTCAATGGGGAAACCCTCCCTTGACTTTAGCCATCTAATTTTGTCGCGAGCTATTCGATGCCATGTGGAACCCATGTGCTGTATCAGGCCGTCCCTCCATCTCGTTCTTTGTCTTCCCTTTGGCCTCTTATGTTCACGAGGTGTCCATTCCATTGTCCTAATGGACCATCATGCTGTCTGGCTATGTGCACTGCCCATCTGAGTTTGGATTTCTTGATGGCAGCATGTATGTCAGTAACTCTTGTTTGTTGGCAGATCCACATGTTTGTCTTTCTGTCTTGTAGAGTGATGCCTAACATTATCCTCTCCATCGTCCTTTGTGCTACTGCCAAGATTCCACTTTGGCGAGTTGTCAGGGCCCATGTTTCACTGGCGTAGATCATCACATTGAAGATCTTTCCTTTGATTGACATATTTTTGCTTTTCGGCTTCTCATTATATTCTCCACTTTCCCAAAGCTGCCCATCCCAATGCTATCCTTCTCTTTATCTCAGGGAGGAGATTTCCATCTTTGATAATTTTCTTTCCCAAGTAGATGTAGCTTTCAACTTCCTCATTAAAATAGTTACATATTATTATTTTAAGGAGGGGGAAGCTGGTTTAATCAGTTATAATGAAGGTATCTTTCGTTACTCAAATTATGTCAGAGTATAATAGACATACCAAGCAATTTTCCAGTGTCTTCCAACATTAAACATTTATTTAATATGGTTCTAATTTCAAAGTTTCACATTGAAAAATAGCGGCGCAGTGGTTAGAGTACTGGGTAAAATCAATTGTAAACGTGATATTCTCCTGAAGGTTGAAGGTTCAATCCTCAATGTCGGCGACCTAAATATACATTTGCGAATTACTTAGGACCTCTATCCAGTCATAACTGACGGAACAAGAGCACACTACCCCCGTGAAATAAATAAAGGGTTCCGTTTGAAATTCTGTCCAGATTCCCGAGTTCGATAGAAACATTCACGAGTTCGACAAGATACACCTAAAGAAGGTCGG
>NC_136493.1:34013852-34078852 GCF_053919585.1 Euprymna scolopes | reverse complement strand
AAAAAAAATCTGTTTTTCTGGATTCAAAATAAAAAAAAATCTGTTTTTCTGGATTCAAAATAAATGTTTTTGCTTTTAATTCAGGCAAAAAGATTTTTTCCCCTCTTTTATAACTATCGTAGCATGATTTTCATATTAATGTGATCTAAAACATTTTCTTCTTGATTGAATCACCATTTTCGGTAGCAGTCACCTGTTAATCAGGTGCAGAAAATTCAGGTGTGATTTCACTAGAAATTAATGAGGAAACACACACAGATGCACACACAGATGCACATGCAACAATTCTTTATGCTTCCCACGGCAGATGAATAAGTAAAGATTTTATTTAACATCAGCTTGGAAAAGTATCTTTTTTTCTAATATCAAAACTTTGAAAAAGGAATGGGAGAGATTGGAATTAAAGGGATGACTGATGAAGAGACAACAAGTAACAATAATGAAAATGGACTACTGTTGTCATCTTGAGTGTGATTTTCACAACGTTTCGGTCGATGTTACCTTCGACTTTCTTGAAGTGTATCTTTTCGAATTTGGGAATGTTTCTGTTGAACTCGGGAATTTGGACGGAATTTCGAGCAGAACCCTTTATTTACTTCACGGGGGTATCGTGCTCTTGTTCTGTCAGCCATGACTGGATAGACTTCCTAAGTAATTCGCAATTGTATTTTTTCGGTCGCTCACTCTGAGAATTGAACCTTCAACCTTCAGGACAATATCACTTTTACAATTGATTTTTCCAAGTACTCTAACCACTGCGCCACAGGTCCTTGAGGACTAATAATAATATGAATAACCAATCCTCATCTCAAAAATTCAGAAACGTCATAATAATGAAAAGAACGGAAATATCAAGGAAAACCCTTGAACGCAGAAACTAAGAGACATGAGCTACCCAGGTATGTAGAAACTGCTACAGAAGTAAAAAACAAAGAAACACCACATATAATCAAGAAAACTGAAACTATAATTCTAAGTTAACCGTCCTCTTCCTACTCCCCCCTCCAAAAAAAACACGCTCAACATCAACTGGCACGACATCAAATAGTCGAGAAAGGTCAAGAAGGATGGAAGGACTGAAGAGAGATAGCACTAACCAGATCTTCACTTTCTGGCATATTGTCTTTCCTATTTACATTGTGTAAGGGCCATCTTCGCAACATTCTGACGTAGTGCATTTTTGATCTTAAAAGACTTTTTTTTTTTTACATACATACGAGAAATAAAAGTTGACCCCAAAAAAACGTGCCCCGTGCACAGTTTATGTGATATTTCCATTATTTATTCATCGATTGCCCTTATTTTACAGGACATGACATGAACAAACATCTTGTTACTCAACTCCCTTGATAATGCCCCTACAAATTATGTCCCCGATAGTAGCCCCCTACTTCAAAGTGGTACTGTGCCTTGTTTGGGGGTGAAAATTGATTAAAAAAAAAATGCGAGAAATTCAGTTCTTATTGACCGAAATTGGATAATACTGAAAGAAAGGTGCGCAGAAGCCATACAAGCTTCAGATAAGGATAATGTATATATATTGAATTATTAACTCAAACGATAATAACGAAAACTCCTTACAAAACTAATTGTGTTTGCGGCTTTAGAGAAGTCCAATTATAATAATACAAGTACATTTACGTACAAAAAAGTAGATGGTTTTTCGAATACTCAAAATTAGTTGCATCCAAATCAAGGAGGAGAGGTTTCCTTATTTGTTGATTGGACAGCATCCCATTCAAAAAAGGAGGAAAAATAAGGGGGTTTGAGCCTGGTAAATGAGGTGTCTGCTGATTGTTCAAGGTTTATCGTCTTGGCCAATTTGATAGGGAGGGGTGGGCAAAAACAGAATTATTTTATGGTGTTGCATTGCGTCAGTGTTCACAATTACGGTACACCAACTATTCTGAGGGGGGAGGGGTTATAAAAACGAAACCTTTTGTATTCTGCTCTCATACCTCTTGGCGGTGTTTCTTAGTGGTTTGTGTCCCGCCGGTCATCGCATCTGGAACAAAAGCTCTCTCAAGGCATAGTAGCAGACAAAGTCTCATTTCTTCCTCGGCAAATAGATTTTTATTCAGTCACAATGATTTTCCACGGTCGAAGTCGCATCGTCGTTTCTCATCCTTAGAAAGAGGCTGGGGGGGGGCCTATTTTGCTGTGGTTTTAGACACCATTTATTTCTATCCCGTCGCCTCTATGAGAAGTCTGCCGATCTATTTTCTCAGGGAATCAGAAACAGACTTTTTTCTGATCTGCTCTCTTTGACCCCCGAATCAGACTCTCTGAAAACTCATATGAATCTTCCCCCCCACCATAAAAAAAATCGTATTCCACGAATCGTTCTGTGACGTGGCAATCTACATCACGCCATATCAATGGATGCTGTACTTGTTTGATCCGTCTCTCTAATTTTGTTATGATACTTTTTATAACCAAACAACCTGCCAATACTATAATCTAAAAAAAAATAATAATAAATAAATAAAAAACAACGAGCTCCAATTCTATATGTTGCACTAGCCATAACTGTCAGTCTGTTTATGTTTGGTCCATTATACGACAATGGAAGGAAGAAGTAAACCCTTCTTATAATCTTGATTACTTTTAGAATTGGAAAATATTCCATTAATAGTAAATAACAGAACAAATAAAGTGGATGTCATGAACGTTAATCGAAGTCGAAATCTTGAGATCATTCGTCTGAGGCTTTACTAACCGAGACTCTTTCACTTTCTTATGAATAGAGCTTCAAACATTACCTTATCGAAATAATCATAGTTTCAGCATGACGTTATAGATTTATAATTTACGTCATGTTTAACAATACGAATTCAAACATAAATGAAAATAATAAAATAAATAAACGAATGGGTAAACGGCAATAATTATTTTATTAGTCTGAAACAATTCTTTTTGCTTTAACTATGTAATGGCGTGGAAAACAATTTCATATTTAATATATACTAGAATTTTGGCCCATAGTACTCACAATTCTAGTTTTTCTAAAAAAAAAAAAATAGTGTGTTAATTGATAAGCTCGTTTGAGCTCCAATCCATGCTCCCCCCCCCCTCGCCAAACTTTCACAAGAAATGCTCGTCTAGCAGAAAACACTATCAATAATTACCCCCACTCTTTATCTGTGCCTAAACCTAAACGTAGATTCCATGAACAAAGCTTATTTCTTAGAACTGCACGGCTGTGGAACTGGTTTCCGCTTACCGGCTTTCCAGCTGGCTTCAATATGGTCGTCTTCAAGTCCAACGTAAACAAATTCTTGATGAGCCATTCCCTTTAAGTAATCCAATTTACCAAATTTACACTACTACTGTTCACTCTTTAACCCTTATCCTCGAGTGGCCTTCGGGTCTTGATAAGTGGTGACTGCTATGTCAAAAAAAAATCAGAAACAAATCAAGTCACAACGTCTTTTATTTTTGATGAGGAAATAGGGAGATGACGAGTGAATCTATTTGCCTGTTGATTTAAGCATCAGATTAGTTCTTTTACCTGAACGGATAAACCGCCTGACCTTCGCTTTACTATGTCTATCTCTACTATTATATAAAAGAAACTTTTTCTGTGTGTGATTGAGTTCTCTATGGGCTCGAAAACGGCTGGGTCTGTTACGTAGCTGGGGGTGAGGGTTATATGACCGTGTATATACTGTACCACATTAATATACGCGTGTATATAGTTAAATCGTGGTGTATTGAATATGTATAGGTGCAACTACTAAATGTCTGTGCGTTCTTATCATAAACTGACCTTATGTATGTATGTATGTATGTATGTATGTATGTACGTACGTTGTGTAACGTACTTTTGTCCTCGCCTATATATATATATATATATATAGAGAGAGAGAGAGAGAGAGAGAGAGAGATAATTTAAATAGACAGATAACAGATAACTTACTGCTTCTGCCTGACCACTTTCTAACAGGCCTGTTTTTATGGAATTTCAGACGAAGGTACTTTATGTACCTAGCAGTGTTCTTAGCAAGGTTTTGTAACGGAATGTCCTCAATAAGTATGGTCTGTATGTGTTAATTCGTTCTTAAATACTCGAAAACGGGTAGGTAGTTTTAGTAGGAAGGTAGTTTATTTGCCTGCCAGTGTTCTTAAATAGGTTTTGTATCGAAATGCCTTTGATAAGTATCAATAATCGGTAATAGAAATAATCCGATGGAAGAAAGATGTGATTTTGACCAAAGTTAACATCTTACACAGTCTAACATCACGAGTGCATTTGAGAAATTTTATTACCATAGAAACCGAAAGGACCGACATAAAATCAACAGTAGGTTCTTTGATATAACAGGGGCGTGTTCTAAATGAATGCTTCTGTTTGAAGCACAATCGCGCCATGATACTTGAGTTGTTCATTTTAAACTTAAATTCAAGCCATTATCATCGCACAAGAATTAAGGCCAGGCATATGAAATCAAGAGTAGGTTCTTTTATATGACAAAGGCGTGTTCGAAATTAATGTTTCTGTTTAGAGCACAGTTGCACCATGATACTTGACTTTGGAATTTTAAACTTTAATTCAAGCCATTATACAAAAAAAATTTTTATATAATCAACCGCAGGTTTTCTACATTGCAATGTAGATTACGATGTATTGTGGACTAAGTCACTGCGGGAAATTCATGTGAAGCTTTCTCCCGGTTCATCAAGATGGGTCCCCAACTAGAGCAGGCAATCAATCGATTGTAAAAAATAAACGATTTCGCCGATTTCAGTGACAATAAAAATATGGAAGTGTGAAACATGCTCTGATCGTTATTTAATCCCGGGCAACGTCAAGTTTCCCTACTAGTATCACTATACAGGATTATCTCAAGTATGAAAAACCTATCATTGCTGTCTTTTGCCAAAAATATATGAATTTGAAACTGATCTCATCTGGACAATTTCCTGAATTTTATTCTTTGGGGAAAACCTTTTTTTTTTCTTTTTTTTTTTAATTCAAGAAAGAATCTCTTTTTCAATTTACGTAATCTGTTCTCTCTTTGTTTTTATTTTTTGTTTTTGTTGTTTTTTTTTCTCTCTATTCTAAGATGTATCTACTCTAACATTTTTTTTATTTTATCCCACACATATTGTAAAATGCGGAATAATCGCGTTGACACACCAGTTTACATTAAATCACTGAAGTTTAGCAACGTTAAACCTGGTCAGTACCATATGGGCAATCATTTGAGAATACCAGGCGCTGTATGTAGGAAGATCTCAACATCTTCTTGTGAGAACTGTAAAATCCTAACATCGTCATCTCCCCTTGCTGGAATATACATATGACTGGGGATCGCTTATGAATTTAATATTCCCTGGACTCTTTCTCCTTTGGAGGAAGCCGGTTAAAACCGCCTAAGGTGAATCCAGTGTCCCTTTTCTTTGTTTTTTTTTGTAAAATGTTTTCTCAGAGTTTCTTTTTTTAAACCCCTCCCTCTCTCTCTCTCTCTCTCTCTCTCTCTCTCTCTTCCTTTTTTCGCTCCTTCTTTGTTTTCTTTCTGTATCTCTCCTCTTTTTTTCTCTCGCCTACCTTCTCAAACAAATGTTTAACAAACTTCCTCAAAGTGTAGTAACTGTTCTGATGCTACTCTTAAGGTGATTTGTCCTCAGTCAATGGAGGTGGAGACCCTCTATACTGAGGCAATTATTATTTTTGTCCTTACCAGAGTGCCCCTTTTGCCCTTCTTTTGGGGAGCTGGTTTTTCCCCTACATTAAAAACGACTTTGTGTCACATTTTGTTTTATGGGTTGGAAAATTTCTATGGAAACATAAAATGGACTTGTCTACCTGTTAACGAAACAGCTGTAATAGGGAAATTCCCGATGTAATAAACAAAAATTATGAAAAAAATGTGAGTCTTTGAATTTTTAACAAAATTTTGTACAATATATATATATATCTATATATCTATAAAAGTGAACGTGTCTGTGTGTCTGTCTGTGTACATTTCTCTGCGCAATAACTCTGTCAATTTTTAGTCTATAGACTCGAAATTTGATATACAGGGTACTGAGATTTGGGAACATCTTTGTGATTGGTTGTCGGCCAGAAATTCGGCTTTGAAGGGGTCAAAGTTCAACGATTTGACCTTTAAAAACGCTACCAAACTCCTCCGCCAATTTTGGGTCTAAACACTTAAAATTTTAGATATAGGTTCTTTGGACATGGATCTAACTTAATAACTTGATTTTAGTTCAAAACAATAAATGTTAAGGGGTTATAATAGGGGCCAAAGCTTAAAAAATTGACAGCTTTTTTTCTTTTCTTTTTTTTTTGCTCCACATACACCTCCAAACACCCGGGCAACGCCGGGTTGAAATGCTAGTATATATATATATATATATATATATATATATATATATATATATATATATATATATTGCAAGGTAAATATAAAGTTTGAATAGAAATAAAATTATATAATATGATTTTTTGTTTACGACACATTATTGATATCACACACATCTATTTACGATTTCTCATACTTAATTCATAAACATACTTTCCATTAAACATTGGTCAGACAACTCATTTATCTGACCATTGAGTGTGCACTTTGTACACTTATATTGCTGACCGATATATACATACAACATCGGTCATTTCTCAAACAAATGGTCAACAAACTGGTTTGGTGTTTCTGTGGCTCATTGCCAAATTATGTTTTTAAGCCCAAACTCAACAAACTTTTAATACAAAATTGCAACAAAGTTATTTGCAATCAAGACAAAATAAATTATGTCGGCCATGGACATTCACAGATTTTTTTATGAAGAAAGTAGTTATTATCTATATAAAAAAATTGTCAATGTTTGTGTGTGTGTGTGTCTATAGAAAGAAAGGTTCATTTATTTCATTTCACATGAATCAGATGATTCTTTTATTGGCATTGGTTTCCTCGATATTTTTCTAGTTAGAATTGGTTTTAGAAAGTAAGTAATATAGTGTTATGGGCACGAAAAAGTATATAGTATGTTCCTCATTCACTCCTGAGCAACATCGGGTCTTTTTGTTAAACTACAAACTGCAACTTACGAGCAATATCCAGCTCATAGAGCTCTTATGGAAAATAAAAGTATTCAGAAGAAATTTTTTTAAATGAAAATGTGTGAAAATAGTGTGGTAGTTTTTCGTTTTATTCAGAAAATAATTAAAATAATAAGGTTTTAGGAAAATAATTAAAAGAATAAGGTTTTGGGGAAATAATTAAAAGAATAAGGTTTTAGGAAAATAAAAAGAATAAGGTTTTGGGAAAATAATTAAAAAGAATAAGGTTTTGGGAAAATAATTAAAAGAATAAGGTTTTGGAGAAATAATTAAAAGAATAAGGTTTGGGAAAATAATTAAAAGAATAAGGTTTTGGGGAAATAATTAAAAGAATAAGGTTTGGAGGAAATAATTAAAAGAATAAGGTTTTGGGGAAATAATTAAAAGAATAAGGTTTTGGATATATAATTAAAAGAATAAGATTTTGGGGAAATAATTAAAAGAATAAGGTTTGGGGAAAATAATTAAAAAAATAAGGTTTTGGGGAAATAATTAAAAAAATAAGGTTTTGGGGAAATAATTAAAAGAATAAGGTTTTGGGGAAATAATTAAAAGAATAAGGTTTGGAGGAAATAATTAAAAGAATAAGGTTTTGGGGAAATAATTATAAGAATAAGCTTTTGGAGAAATAATAAAAAGAATAAGCTTTTGGAGAAATAATTAAAAGAATAAAGTTTTGGAGAACCAGTTTCACTAAAACGTAAAGCTAAAGAGCAAAGCAATATAAAATACGGTTAGGTCATTTTTTTATATCTATAATAATAGCATATAATAATCAGCAGTATCACCTCCTGTTCGAAAACTTTGGATACCTGTGTATCAGAGAGTGAAACGGGCTGGGAGCAAAAAAAAAACACCCAGAGAAAATAAAATATTGTTATGAGTACTATTTATCTGTGCTCAAAACTAAATGCGAATTCCATAAACAAAGTTTCAAAAAAAAAAATAAAAGAAACGAGAAAATAATATATTGTTACACGCATCATGTTAAAAAAGAAAAAAACCGGTACATAGTAGTGCTCTTTATTCAATCCCGAAGCAATATCGTGTCTCCCTGATAAAAAATCTATAAACAAATATTGAACTTAATCTTTTCTCATATTAGTTTTCTTATCATTTAAAAGAGAAAAGTTTTTACGCCAATATCGAGAATCTCTTTATCCGCCCGATAAAAAATATAATGAAAATAAAATCAATTTTAGCTGATCCAATGGAATTATTTCGTTAATTGGAAAAAAGATAACAGATACACAATCTTTGCCAAAACAAGGAAACTACAGTCTATATTAAGGAGCGAAGTGCTCGACTGAGTTTCATTCTATAAACCCTCCATACAAAACATTTACAACAAACATTCGTCTCGCTACAACCACTCTCACCAACCCCCTCACTATATATCTGCGTCTAAAACTGATTGAACAAAGTTTCTTTCCTAAAACTAATTGAACAAAGTTTCTTTCCTAAAACTGACGTTTGTGGAACTCTATACAATGTGGATGCTTTTAAGCTTATTATAATATAGTCGTTTTCAAGTTCAATGGAAACAAATTTTGGTTGAACTGTCCTTTTAAATAATATTAACATGACCATTACTTTTTGTCTGTGTTGTTACACTTCAAACCGCCGGACAGTACGTGGGTCTGAGAGGTTTGAAGTGTAATTAAAAAAGCAAAAATTAAAAGTAAAAAAAAAGAATTAAAAAAGAATTTTTAAGTATAAATTATTTAAACACAAAAAGTAATGTGGATGCTTTTTAGCTTATTATAATATAGTCGTTTTCAAGTTCAATGGAAACAAATTTTGGTTGAACTGTCCTTTTAAATAATATTAACATGACCATTACTTTTAAAAATTAAAAGTAAAAAAAATAATTAAAAAAGAATTTTTAAGTATAAATTATTTAAACACAAAAAGTAATGACCACGTTAATATTATTTAAACCGCCGCAAAAAATAATAATTTTTTTTTTAAAGTTAAAATTATTTAAACGCAAAAAGTAAAAAAAATAAATTAAAAAAGTAAAAATTAAAAGTAAAAATATTAATTAAAAATTTTTTTTTAAAAAGAAAAAATTATTTAAATGCAAAAAGTAATGATCACGTTAATATTATTTAAACCGCTGCAAAACGTAATACTACTTTTTTAAGTTAAAATTATTTAAACGCAAAATGTAAAAAAAATTTTTTAAATAACAAAGGTAAAAAAATTAATTTTAAAACTAAAAAAAAGTAAAAATTATTTAAATGCAAAAAGTAATGGCCCCGTTAATATTATTTAAACCGCCGCAAAAAGTAATATTATTCTTTAAAAAAGTTAAAATTATTTAAATGCAAAAAGTAAAATAAAACTAAATTAAAAAAGTAAATATTTAAAGTAAAAAATAATTAAAAAGTAAGGAAAATAAATTAAAAAAGTAAAAAGTAAAAGTAAAAAAGTCATTAAAAAAGTAAAAATTATTTAAAACGTAAAAAGTAATGGCCATGTTAATATTATTTAAGCCGCCAAACAATTAATATTATTTTTAACAAATAAAAATTATTTAAACGTAAAAAGGAAAACAAGAGTAAATTCAAAAAGTAAAAATTATTTAAACGCAAAATGTAATGCCCACCTTAATATTATTTAAACCGCCAAAAAATTAATATTATTTTTAACAAATAAAAATAAAAATTATTTAAACGTAAAAAGTAAAAAAAAAGTAAATTAAAAAGGTAAAAATTAAAAGTAAAAAAATTAATTTAAAAAAACGTAATTTAGAAAGAAAAAATCATTTAAAACGTAAAAAGTAATGTCCACCTTAGTATTATTTGCACCGCCGCAAAAGAACAAACAAATAAAAAAAGGAAAGAAATAAAAGTCCAAGTCAGCATATTTTCACGTGCAAATGAAATGCATTTATTTGTGGTTCTTCCAAAACAACGTATTTCATTATATTTCTAAAGTCTTTTCTCACAAACATGCGCTTTCTAAAAGTCTCTGTTCCTCAGCCAGCACTATCTCGCCTTTGCCTTTACATGTCCATCTTCCTTGGTGTGCACGTTGCTTCTCTACTCGACTACGTGGAGTGTTCTTCTCTCCTTTTCTTGTGAGGCAAGCTTTCATGCAAATGCTAATTTGCATACGTGCCTTAACAACTGCTGCTGCTAACATTTTCGCTAACCATCGTTCCTTCAGCTACTGCTATTTTCACATGCACCCATCTGTGTTCTGTTACATGACCAAATTCTACCAAAATTCGGCCACTACCAATAATTACCGGTGTTACCTCACCAGCCACCTGACACTCATTAACTCTTATCCTCGAGTCGCCTTCAGTCCTTGATAAGTGATAATACCGATGTAAAAAAAAAAAAAAAAGAAAATTAAATGGTGGTATATAATTCTTCTTTACTTTTTTTTTTTACTGGATTTTCAGTTTATGCATTTTTTTTTTTTTACAAGGGTGTCACCACTTATCAAGGCCCAGAGGCCACTCGAGGATAAGGGTTAATAGGTATGCATTAGTCATTGTGATTTTAGCATAGTAAACAGTGGGAATTTTGAAACTTGGATTACTTAGGGGGACGATTCAATTAGAACTTGTTCACATTGGACTTTTTCTTTTTTTTTTTTCATAGGTATCAACTCATTATCAAGGCCAAGAGGCCACTCAAGGATAAGGGTTAAAGAGTGTACAGTAGAAATTGGACAATATAATAATCATTAGTAATGAAAATTTGTTAAATTTGATAACTTATATGGAACGGCTCATCAAGAACTTATTTACGTTAGACTTGAAGACAACCATATTGTAGTCAGCCGGAAAGCAGGAAAACGGAAGACAATTCCACAGGCGTGCAGTTCTAATAAAAAAGCTTTGTTCATGGAATCTACGTTTAGGTTTAGGCACAGATAAAGAGTGGGGGGAATTATTGATAGTGTTTACAGCTAGACGAGTGTTTCTTGTGAAAGTTTGGCGAGGGGGGACCATAGATTGAAGCTCAGTCGAACACTTTCCATGAAAATAACGATACATCAGAGACAAACTCGCAACATCTCTTCTGTGAGACAGAGGTTGGAAGGAAGAGAAAAGGACATCCCCTACAAGGCTACGAAGTCTATTTTGAACTCTGTCAAGGCAGGACAAGTCCTTTCTAGCAGCTCTTGCCCAGATATGGCAACAGTACTCCATCCTTGGACGTACCTGGCTCTTATATAGATAGAGAATTGCATCAGCAGTGAGATATCTACTGGATCGATAGAAAGATCCCACCATTTTTCCAGCGGCCTTGGCAACAGATTTGATGTACGTGTTCCATTTAAGATCAGGAGTAATGGTCAAGCCCAGAAGCTTGTCAAAACTTGAGGCCTCCTGAAGACGAGAGCCATTCATTTCAATTGATGCCAGATGTGGATCAGAATGTTGATGATGTAAAGAGAGAAGCTTGGTTTTAGATGCATTAAAAGTAACCTCCACTCCTTTCCCCATTGTACTACATGCTCAAGATCAGAGGAGAGAGAATTGGAAAGAACTTGGTCGTTTACTGTCTTAGATGTGCTACCATAAATGGTAGTGTCGTCAGCATAAATGTCTACAAATGATGTAAGGATGTGATTTGGAAGATCATTAATGTAGATCAGGAAAAGAGTTGGGCCCATCGATATGATTTTCTAAAAGATACACTACAAACCGATATTGAAGTTAATCTTTAATCTTTTCCTTGATTCGGAATGTAACCACTATACTAAAAGCATTCAAACCATGAAAGTACTCTCACAGGAAGAGAGTAATCATTTAACAATGAGATAACCTACCTGTTAACTCTTAATACTTGCTCTTTCTATTTGATAGCCATAACTAATCGAGTCGGCCCGTCTCTTCTATTTGATAGCCATAACTAATCGAGTCCGTCTGTAATACGGTGTCTACAAAGTAATGTCCACTCGATATTCATACAAATTTACTTTACTTTGTTTCTTACGTTTTATAATATTCAATTGTTTGTGCTAGACGAAAGATTTACTCAGCATTTATTGGGTCTAATTCGGTGTAAGATACGTGAGATCAACTAAAATAAATGTCGGTAAATCTATACATTTTAATGACAACGAGGCATATAAGTTGTTGCCCAAGAATCAGCAAGTATCTATGCACACCCCTACTCTAAACCCTAGACTGATTATTAATATATATTTTATAAAATAACGAAATAAAAAAAGATGTAGTGTTTACCTGATATAAGCAATGGTAAACTGCAATCTAACATAAATACCAATATTTTAATCGTAACTGGTTTGTTCATTATTTTTTACATTTCCTACATTTTCCACTCGTTGCTTTTTAAAGGACATGTACATCTTGGCAATTTATGACTATAATAAATTGCGGTTTCATTTAATGCCATAACCAGCCAATTCTAGTATTGTTACAAATATAATTTGCTGATTTCTTTCTGTCCTCTGATGAGAAGAATAGCAAGAATGGCATTCTTTGAAACTCCACGGAATAAGGATTTCTTTCATAAATTGTTTGTTTTTTGAGTTTTTGAGTTTTCAGTCGAACAATAAATTTTATTGTAAATTTCAACTTACAGTTTTAATTTTGTTCTCATTTATATATATATATATATATATATATATATATATATATATATATATATATATATAATTTGCATTTCCAAATATCCGAGAGCTGATCAAAAGGTTGCATGTTCATATCACGTCGAGTTCACCAGCGATGTAAGTCGGGGTCTTTTAGTTAATTCGATTGACCTAAAACAGAGAATACAAGGATAAATAAAGTACAAGTACTAACTTTGTAGAAATCCTATTACAGACGGAATTCTATTTTTGACAGGAGGTACCACGTCGATGTTGCCAACATCCCCAACTAAACGTGGTCCTATGATAACGATTGCGCCCAAATACAAATCTACAAATTTATTTAATACACTGACAAATGCAAATGACATACAACATTTCACAATGACAAAACAATACAAATGTTCATTAAATCAACACCGGGGTGGAATCTCTATCTTAGAACGGGGATATTCCGCCAATGCTGAAATGCGTCCAACATTGAGAATAAATGTTTTCTACCATGTGAGGTAGAATTAGGAGCTAAGATAGCGTCAGCTTACATTCCGCCACATGAGTTTTAACTCACCGTGGAACAAGTGTGTCTTCACCTCTCTCTCTCTCTCTCTCTCTCTCTCTCTCTCTCTCTCTCTCTCTCTCTCAAACCCACCGGTGTCTTAGAAACCAATGTTCATCTTCATTATTCCTCTCTATATGTATGCTAAGCGTGGCCAGTAGTGTGATTTAAGTAAATACATTGCTTAATTAAAGAAAATAGTGTTTTTTTTTGTTTTTTTTATTTCTTTGTGGAACGAACCGTAACACTCGGCATTACCTAGGATTGAATGAGAAAACATTTCCTTTTGCACTCGACTTTAAACAGCATATATTCATTCTCATACATATTCCTGGAGTTGACGGAGGATACACGGATAACGACACGGACAAAACCAATCGCTACCATGGTACCACGTTTATTTAGGGATGTTGGCAACATCCACGTGGTACCTCCTGCAAGAATGTCAACAACTGAATTCCGTCTGTAATAAAATTTCTACAAAGTAATATCAACCTGATATTTGATTACAAACATCATTGCTGTGGGATTTTATTTATTAATTCTTCCCCAAACCTCATCCTCCCCTGAATTCAATCTGTGCTTGGTTCAGTTAAGTAATGATTGGGGAATTGGCAAGAATGCTAAAAATAGAATCAAACCGGTTAACAAACTTGCAACAATCTAGCTCATACAAATTTATTTTACTGTTCTATTCAGAGCAACGTCGGGTCTTCCTGCTAGTTTAATTATAAACTTTTATACTAATAAGTTTTGTAACCAGTATGTTACAAAGCATTAAAACTATAAAAGTACTCTCAAAGGAAGACAGTGATTATTTAATAATGAGATAACTTACCCGTTACACTCAACACCTATCCTTTCTATTTGATAGTCCTAACTAATCGATTCCGTCTGTTCCTTCTATTTGATAGTCATAACTAATGAATTCCGCCTGTAATAGGATTTCTAGAAAGTAATATCAACCTGATATTTGATTACAAACATCAGTGCTGTGGGATTTTATTATTTCTTGCTCCACCCCCATCCTCCCCCAAACTCAACCTGTGCTTGGTTCATTAACAATAACGTTACAGACAAGTAATGTTTGGGGAATTGGCATTTGTACTGCTTGGTTGTGTGCTTCACAATCTCCAAACTCATAATGACTGGCTTTATTTTATCCAAGGGGATCAAAATGCATAAATAAATTAACAATAATATCGGGTCGGTGCAAAAGTTTTGCCGGTTTGTAAAAAGACGTATTTTAAACCCTTATAATTCATTTTATGCATATTCTTATTACTTAAACATATCATCATTATTAATTTATAACTTTTTTTCCGTTTACCATTGGTTTCTCACTGCCAGCGGCCATTGGTCTCCACTAGAATTTGAGTGGCAATAAGCCTCCCCAGTCCCAGTTCTCTTTTCACTTGTCCAGCGGAAGTCTGGTCAGTGCTCTCTTCTCAGTCTTTCCATCCTCCTTGACCCTTCTCGGCTATTTGGTATCACTCTTTGGAGGGGGCGGTGATAGGGCAATGGGAGGGGATGGGGGAGAGGATTGAAAACTTATAGATGTGCAGCTCCAATGTTCTTGGTTTCATGTAACGCTTCTTCATGTTTTGCCCCTACAGCAGTTTGTCTGGCGGATGCATGTGGCTCATGTGTGTTAATCTCCGCATTCAAGGGTTTTCCTTAATATTTCATCTGTTTTCATTACTGTTATTCGTTGTATTATTATTATTATTATTGTTGTTGTTGTTATTTTATTTTATTTTTTCTATTGTAAAAATTTATGAAAGTTTTTATTTTTATTTTTAGGTGAGTAAATAATCGTTTAAACTGCACCAAAAAGTGTTGCAAACAAAGGAATAACGTAAGTCCAATTTTTTCCTTTCCTCCTGTCACAAGACTATTTTCATAAATAATCAGATAAATCTCATACGCATATTGGTACATGTGGGAAGACATTGTCGGAAAATGATGGGCAGAAAATAAATCAGAATGACAATTTCTCAATCGTACCTAAAACTGATTTTCAAATGAAGAGAATAGAAATAAATATTCTTTTCTCATTTCAATCTCCGGAGACTAAGATATTTAACCTTACTGAACGAGCTCAACAAAAACAATTTAAAAACAATACTTTCACGTGTGTAACAAGATTACTCGGGGTGATCATAGAATGATGGTGAACAGGAATTATAATCGAGATGAAGGAGTGTTGTATGTGCAGAGAACTTTTTCAGGGAAGGTGCTCAAGTGAAAAAAAAATGGTGTCTCGGTGGGGCACAGGCCTCAAATACATTCCTCTGAAAAGGGCACTTTTAAATCAGGAATAAAAGGAGCAGGTACTTGGGCATCCCAGAACCCACCTCTGCACATCCCTGGTGTTTTTTTTTTTGTTTTTTTACATAGGCGTCACCACTTATCAAGGCCGATAGGCCACTGAAGGATAAGGGTGGTGTATGAATAGAAACTGCATTTGGTATGCGACTCTGGTTGTTTTGATAATTTGAAGATGTTACATGAGGACATATCGAGTCTTTATATTTCACTCTTTAAATGTGTCATTTAAGCAACAGTTACATAATTTCAGTAACACAGTTATCAGACAGTTTGTCTAGTTGTTCGATCACGTATCTTAGCAGGGCTCTATGGACAAATTTATCTTTAGTTGACCTTTGACAACTAAATATTTTCGTTTACTAGCCAAATAGAAAAGTTACTAGCTAAACCCACATGATTTTTAGAATATAACATCTTCATTCTGTGACGATTATGAACATCATAAAGATTTTTCTGTATATTTTTAAATAAGTGTAATTCAAAATATACAACAAATTTTATGTTGATACTTGAAGGTATAAACATTCTGATTTCTTCAAACGATTTTTTTAAACAGCCTTCGTTGAAAAAGAATATATTCTATTAAACTTTTATTGTTTAAATAATTTTACTTTGTTCATTTCATCAATAAAAAGTTGAAAAGATATTTTTCACTCAGTAGTGAGCCTTGGAAGATTGTCAGTGAAAGAAATGCAATCGCTAAAAGATGAGTGTTTCATTATTTCTAGTCGCCATTTTGAAAAATCTCTCGCAAGTGCGACTGTTTCACCCGCAGTGTAAAGCCCTGCTTAATATGTCTCTCTCGATTCCTTCATAGCCGTGTGTGTCCCTCAAGTTGTGACTCCCTCTATCTGGTCGTCTTTACCTGATCCTTCTCTGCAAGGGAATCTTTTTCTATAGAGAAGCAAAAAAATAGAAACACATAAGTCTTCTTGTTTTTCGATATTGTTGAGTTTATTCTGGACTGCAAGACACGGTGGTGCAGAAAATTATCATCAAATTCCCTACGCTAGCCCTTACGGCTTAGAGGGGGGGAGTGGTGAAATTCGGTAGGCTACATTTTTAAAATGGGCTGTTGCTTTCTCGCTCTCAAGAACTAAACTTACTCTCTAATTTTCCAAAATCGTCCCCAGTCACCTGATCCTATGACGTCACAATCTGGTGATAAATCATGCCGTGCGTCAAATAAGTACAAAATATTCATCAACCTATGTTTTATATGAAAGTTCTTCAACTAAAATGGAGTCCGTTTCTGAATTTATATACTAGATAATTTCTGCTTACTTGCCATCGTAGGGCCCCATTATATAACAAAGATTGAGAGAAAAATGGAAATATAAAAATTTTTTGTGTGCGTTATGGCTAGTTGAGGAATGTGTGAAGAAAATCGATTTTCAGAATTATGATCCCTGATCAAGAGAGAATCAAGAAAAAACAACAGAGCTAGACTTACGGTTCTTAATCTTTCAGCTGAGGATTGGTTATATATATATATATATATATATATATATATATATTACTTCAGAATAAAATCAATTTTTAATTGTGATTTTCCATGTTTCACCGACTTTAGCAAATATGGTGCAAACCATTATAACTATTTGCTAATATTTTCTCCTCTGAAGAGATGCTAGACATCGAAATCCTATAGGATAAGGAGTTAAAATATTTCTAATGTATTCTTTGTCTTACAAAGAATAATAAAAATCTTTTGATCTGAAACTCAAACATTTCACGTCATAAATTTTTAAATTCATTGAATGACTAAAATTTGATATATATATATATACGAGGGGCGTGCAATGAGTAATGCCCCTGACCACCTTCCCATAGAAGACTTGGTGCAGTTATTAGTCTTCTCTACATAGGAACCACCCAGATTTATGCATTTCTCCCATCGATTGGTGCAGCTCTGGAGACCGTTTTGGTAGAACACCCCAGGTTGGTCCTCCAACCACGACGTGACTTCAGAAATCAAGGCTGCATCATCTGGGAAACGCTTTCCTTTCAAAAACAACTTCATGGCTGGGAAGAGGTGAAAGTCGGAGGGTGCAAGGTCAAGAGAGTAGGGAGGATGGCGAAGATTTCATAACCACACACCCGTGCTTCTGATCTGGCGACATGCGAGTTGTGGACCGGAGCGTTATCCTGCAGGAGGAGGGTACCTTTGCTGAACTTGCCCCGCCTCTTGATTTTGAAAGCTTCCCTTAATTTTCTCAAAAGTGAAGCATAATAGGCTCCTGTAATTGTGGTACCCTTTGCTAGGAAATTTGTCATCATTACTCCTTCCTGGTCCCAGAAGACTGTGAGCATGACCTTGCCAGCAGAGGGCTGCACCCTTGCCTTCTTTGGAGTTGGTGAGTCCAAGTGCTTCCACTGCATTGACTGGGCTTTGGTCTCTGGATCATAATGATGGACCCAGGTTTTATCCTGTGTAATCAGTCTTTTGAAAATCTTCGACTCATCTTCTTGGCACATCTCCAAATTCATCCTCGAGCACTCGACGCGTGCTCACTTCTGGAATGGTGTGAGCAACCTGGGAATCCATCTGGCAGACACCTTATGCATATGCAAATGGTCATGAATGATAGTTTCCACAGACCCTGTACTAATCTTAACATCTTGGGCTATTTGCCGAATAGTAATGCGCTGATCTTCCAAAATGGCAGCCTCAACTTAACGTACAGATGCCTCATCAATGGCAGAAAGGGGGCGACCAGGTCTGGGAGCTGTTTCCACAGACTTCCGGCCATGTTTGAATTCACGATGCCAGCGTTTTAAAAGGTCATATGATGGGGCATTATAACCATAAGTTTCTTTCATTTCATCAAAAGTCTCCTGTTGTGTGCGTCCTTTCAAATACAAAAACCGGATCACTGCTTGACATTCAAACACCTGTAAAACAGAAACCACAATTAGTTCAGAGCTGTAATCTGCAGCATAACCCGTAGAGATATAAATTCATTGCACATGCAAAATTTCAGCTAGATTAGACAACTGGAAGTGTGTCAGGGGCATTACTTATTGCACGCCCCTCGTATATATATATATATATATATATATATATATATATATACACGAGGGGCATGCAATATATATATATATATATATATATATATATATATATATATATATATATATATATATGATTAACAAAAAGAGCTTATAACACTAAACAAAAAAATGCTAAAGTAGCGAAAAAAAAAAATAACAGCGTTTCGAAGTTGTTAATACCCCCCCCCCCAAAAAAAAAACCATAAGAACACATCTTCAATTTATAAACGATAAAAAAATGTGCATTTGAATTGTGATCGACTGTGGTACATTGGTACAGTATCAAAATGCAGATACTGATGTCATGAGTTCGATCCTTACCTACGCTGACGACTGCTTAGAGCCAGAAACATGCATGTCCATAGATATACTTTTATGCACGTAAAAATAATATTTAGTAATAAAAATACATAAATCCGTCCCAAAGCTTTTTATTTACTTCATGGGGGTAGTAAAGGTTTTTTTACCAGCTCAGAATTCCGCCACCAACTCTTCCCTCTCCCATTTGTCCGTGTAATTAGATATGATCAATATATTTTTTTTACATTTTCAGACATCTTGCTACTCAACTCCCTTCATAGTATCCCTACAACTTATACTATGAAGGGAGTTGAGCAGCAAGATGTCTGTTCACATTCCACTTTCATTTCTGCATATCAGTACAGTTGGGGAAGCAGGAACCCGGAAGAGAATTCCAAAGTCTAGCAGTTCTGGGGAAGAAACTATTAGAGTTATTAGTATATGTAGCATCGAACCAGATGTAAAAAAACCTGGAAAGAAAAAAATGGGTGAGAATTCCGGAGAAGGGTTTAATATCGACAATTTACGAGCAAAAAAATGTTTTGTATTGCTATTGAACTTATGATTGGGGTTCAAAAATTTGAACATGAGGTCTACCCTATGAAAACCAATTCACAAAGGTTAACTTTTTCTTCCTCGAGCGTTGGCAATTAAGCAGTGATCTCCTGTTAGTCTACAATCTCCTTAATGGCCATTATGGTATACCTCATAGCCTATTGTTCATTCCTGTACCAGGAAGGTTTCTACACAGACATTACAGTTATAGTAGTATTCTGATGATTAATCGGGATCAGAAAAAAATCATAAATTTCTTAGGTATCAGAATCAGTATTAGGAAAATTTTAGCCTAATATCCGATTCCTAAAATCATTCTTTTAATTTAATTATTTTTGTGTTTAGAACTTTGGTTCACATATTAGGAGACAAAAAAAAAAGGACGGCATAATGCATAAACTTCAAGAGAATACTGAATCTAATAATCTATTATATAAATCTCGCCTGTCTGTTTGTGTGTGTATGTGTATGTTTGTATGTTTGCCTAAAACTTTCGATAGAGGCGACGGATTTTCACGAGATTGGTATCATTTTGAAGCTCGACGTTTGGGACTACAAATACTGAAAAATTAGCTAAAAACATTTAATACTTCACCTTCAACTGGGCAGTTTTCTACAAGGAGGGGTCGATTTTTTGCAAGACATTTTTGCAAGTCATCGTATCTGTTGGATTGAGTTTTCCTAATTTTAACGTTCCGAACTTCCGGTCGCGTCATGGAATAGCAGTAAGACGTCAAATTTTCTTTCACTTTCTTTCTGCTTTCGCGTCACGGGTTCGGGCATGTCTGCCTGCCTACTACCACTTTTTTATTTTTGTTTTGCTCGACACACATCTCCAAACACCCGAGCAACGCCAGGCACCCAGGCTAGTATTTTATAAATGTTGAATCTCTACATGATATCAGTATGTAATTGCGCAAAGTGAAGAGCGTGACGTTGTTAATCTACGCAGCATGTTTAACATTTTAATCTCTTGTTATGATAAAGCTTTTATCTCTTCTCTAATAATTTAAAAAAAAAAAATGATAATTAACTTGAAAAGATTGAAATGCAGTTGAACACAACAAAGAAATATCAGTTTCGGTTTAATTTTGTTTAATTCTTTGTTTTCATGGCATTTTCTTTAAGCACAGTTCGCTTTATTATTATTTTAAGCTGTAAAATTTCAGAAGATGCAAATAGCTTCATAATTGCCCATCTCTTCTCACAAGAACTTGCTCAATTATTTAATTATTTCTCTGCCTGGGTAAAAACATTGCCAGAAATTCCATATTTGTTATGAATTCACCAATAGCGGACAAAAATATTGCCAGAAATTCCATAGATGTTGTAAATCTATAATATAAATCTCACCTGTCTGTTTAAATGTATGTTTGTGTGTATGTATGTATGCAAATGAACCCTTTTTCGGGGTCACCGGCCAACTAGCACCATGTGTGTTTGTGTGTATGTATGTGTGTGTTGGGGTGGAGAGGGCTCCCGTAAGCCGTAGTGAAGGCAACCTTTCTAGGAGAAGCAAATCACTGATTTAAAAAACCATAAAGCGGGAGACCAGTACCCGCATTAAGCTGGTCTGCAGTTTAACTTGTTGCTGGCTATCTTGCTCTTGCTTGTTGCTGGATCTCAACATTTTGAACCGAGAGAAAGACTTAGCTGTTGTACAAAGCTAAGACTCTGTAACATCATCTGTGTATAAATACTCCCTCACGCATTTGTCTATTAAAATGGTCCTGTGGCGATGGAAGTCATTTTTGGGCTCATGTCTGAGGGAGTGGCACTCGTCTGACAAGACGTTGCAATCATCATGTATGTATGTATGTATGTATGAATATACGGCATAATCACGTTGACACACCAGTTCTCGTCAGATCGCTGAAGTTAAGCAACGTTGAGCCTTACTAGTCCCAGATGGGTGACCATTTGGGAATTCTAGGTGTTGTATGTGCTTTCTGCTTATCTTGGCATTGTTTCCAATCGTCCTGAACCTTGACTGCCTAAAACTTTTGACATAGGCGACGCATTTTCACGAGACCGGTATTCTTTTGAAGTATGATACTTCGAACGACAAATATAAAAAAATTGGCTAAAAACATTAATTCCTTCACCCTCAACTGGGCACTTTTCTACAGGGTGAGGTTGCTTTTTTCGCCGATATTTTCGAAAGTCGTTCCCTCTTTTCGATTGGCTACCCTTAATTAAAACCTTCACTGCTTCCGGTTTGATGATAGACGCAATGGCAAAGATGTCACTTTTTTTTTACATTCTTTTCCTCCTTCTTGGTACGGGTTCGAGCCTGCCTGCCTGCCTACTACCACTTTTTTTTTTTTTTGCTCAACATACTCCTCCAAACACCCGGGCAATGCCAGGCACCCAGACTAGTTCACTAATAATCGACAAAAATTTTGAAATCTCATACATAGATTTTTAGTTAAACACTGATCGTTTATATTATTGAAATTTCTAGTAATGGATAAAAGTGCTAATAATCAGTGCTAAGTGTCAGTCTTCAGAAAGTTGAATGTTCAGTAGTCAGTGCAGGCGATATTAAGAATATAATTAAGAATTATTTAAGACTAGCGGGGGTGCCCATCGTTGCCGGGGTGAAAAGAAAAAAAACAGTTTTGGGAGGGAAGTAGGCTCGAACCTGAAGCCTTCAGGTGAATAGTCTGATGATTTATCACGACGATACGCAGACAAAGAAGTGAGGAAGGGTGAAAATAAACGTTTAAAAAAGCAGGCGAACGTGTGGTTTTCTAGGTCAAACATCACGCCATAGTAGTAGTAGAGAAATGAAATCACAGCGCGAATCAGACAACCTCGTTTCGTAAATCGGACATCTTATAATCTAGACAGTATATAAAAAGTTGTAAGATTTAGTGACCCCTCCGAGCGCCCCCCCCCGCCCCTGAAAAAAAAACCTTTGGCCGACATACAAAAAAAATGCACAAACACACAATTTCGCTTTTATACTATAGATTTCTAGCTGATTTCCAAGTAAAAAAAGGAAAGAAAGAAGGAAGATTTTGTTTTTTAAATTTACACACTTTTTTTTTCTAGTTTGTTCTCCATGTATCTGGGCAACATCGGGTAGCTATGTATTTCTAACATATTAAGTAAATCAGTCTTTTTCTTGATTTTTGTCATTAATAGCATTCTTTTTGCAAAATCAATATGTGATTCTTGTTCGTCTATTCTTATTTGAGGGGAATCTTTGCTACATGTTAAGAACAACAAAATAGTTTTATTTGATCTCTTCCAGAAAATGCGTTGTGCTGATGTTTGTGACTGTACGTAACTCTGTATTCGTTAATACAGAGTTAGCTTCTCTTTGATGGAAACAGAGTAATATATTGAAAAAAAAAGGGGAAAAGACTTTTAGTGTGAATCGTGCTGATGATAGAGGGTAAGGGAAAGCAAATGGAAATGGATAAAGAGAGAAATTAAAAGGAGAGAGAGGGGGGTAGAAAAGAGAAGTTTGAAAGAAAAATGTTACACAAACTTTTAACTCGTCTATTTTACTGTCCATTCCCCTCCGGGCAACTAGTCTGTTATAAGATATTCACAGTCCATCTTATTTCCAGTAAAGCAGTTCGGAAGAAGTATCAGTTATTGAAAAGGAAACTCATTCTATCCTGATTTATTGCAAGAGTTGCCCAAACTCGACACTTTTGAGCACTGCAAACGTCCTTATAAGATAATACTATAAGCTATGGCATCCGGAAATAACATGTTTACCTCGAATTTCCAGTAACAATCCCAACAAATGTCTCTGCTAAGAAAGAACATTAATAGCTACACGTTTAGCCGGAAGATCATTAAGACCGGCAAATACGAATTCATCTTTATTTTCAAGCGTTTTTTTTCCTTTTTTTATCTTGAAACACAAATAAAATTTTCAGTTCTTCTAAAGGAAAGGGACCCATATCAGCCTGAATGTTTCCGGTAGTGATTTACAGAATAACACAGAAATTACCAAAATGATTTATAATTGGAAAGCCGTGAAAAAAAAATGTAAAATGGCAGACGACGTAGAGCTATATAAAAAAAAAAAGATTAAGTTCCTGACTTAAGAAATAATTGATGAATAAATCGAAATCGAATTTCGATAAAGGGACTTATAATGACCAGCTAGATCAATAAAAATTTTACAAATGAAAGGAAAATAATAATTTTGAGTTGTGTCACAATTATCGACAGTTCTGACCACCGTAAACATTCTTTATTTTTTGTTTGTTTGTTAGTTTGTTCTTTTTTTTTTTTTCACCTTTATTCTCCATTAACAAGGCACACTGACACTTAGAGCTATGGTTTGAAAACATGCCTAACAAGGCGCTAAGTAGAGAGTTGGGAAACAAGACATCTGTTCACAGTACATTTAAATATCAATATGTTAGTACACTCAAGGAAGCAGAAAACAGAGAGGGGATTCCAAAGTCTACCAGTTCACGGGAAGAAACTATTGGAGTATAAGTGTTTTTAGCATCTCAGAACTGTTATGTGTTTGTCCAGGGATATAAACTTGCAACAAATTAGAAAAAAAAAAATAAACGAATAAAACTATATTATACTTACAATAGAAAAATCCGAGCATGAAAAGTAATATGGTTCAGCTTAAATATGAAAAAGTAAAAAGCTAGTCGTTAAAACTGGAAAAGAAAAGGACAAAATATTCTAGTAAAAAATATAATAAATTTATGACTTAAAATATTGCAGCATTAAGAATTGATTATATAATATTATAAATTGAATTTAAAAAAAATTCTTAATGCTGCAATATTTTAAGTTTATTATTTTTTTACTAGAATATCTTGTGTTTTACTTTTCCAGTTTTAACAACTAGTCCTTCACTTTTCCATGTTTAAGCTTAACCATATTACTTTTCATGCTCGCATTTTTCTATTGTAAGCCATGATTTTTCCAGGCTTCCAGTAAATTCACTTATTCTTTGTTTAATTTCAGTCTTATATTTTTTTTGTCCCCCCCCCTAGACATAACATTGAAATTTGGTCGAAAAATGAGTGAGCAGTGAAGCTTTAAAGTAGTTCTAAACAACTAAAACTGCCACTTAATGATATAGTGAAAACACTACCGTGTTTGATATATATATATATATATATATATATATATATATAAATAACAAGACCTTCCAAAGGGCAAATGAACTCTTTTTCTGGGTCAACGGCCAACTAGCACCGTGTATATTTGTGTGTGTGTGTGTGTGTGTGTGTGTGTGTGTGTGTGTGTGTGTGTGTGTGTGTGTGTGTGTATTGGGGTAGAGAGGGCTCCCATAAGCCGTGGTGAAGGCAACCTTTCTAGGAGAAGCAAATCTCTGATTTAAAAAACCATAAAGCGGAAGACCAGTACCCGCATTAAGCTGGTCTGCAGTTTAACTTGTTGCTGGCTATCTTGCTCTTGCTTGTTGCTGGATCTCAACATTTTGAACCGAGAGAGAGACTTAGCTGTCGTACAAAGCTAAGACTCTGTAACATCATATTTGTATAGATACTCCCTCAGACATTTGGAATCATGGATTTTAAATGTCTGAGGGAGTGGCACTCGTCTGACAAGACGTTGCAATCATCATCATCATCATATATATATATATACATATATCTGTCCAGGGATAATAACGTGCAACAAATCAGAAGAAAAATAAACTAATAAAACTATATTATATTAAAAAAAATATATTTATTTTCACATAAAAACATGCAAATAATATTTACAAGCTTCCCTAGTACTACTACCACTAGCTTTAAAAGCGATTACAAGGTTTATAACGTTAATGAGTAAAGGGAGATAAGAACTACTAACTTCAAACCAAATGTTTTATTTATGGGTAAAATCTAATAATAAAATTATTAAAATATAGTTTTTGGATCGGTGAGAAAATATACAGAAATATTTATTTACCGAAAATTTTTTTCCAATGATGCGGTGTTTGGCTTTTTAAGGGGTTTCTTTCGGCTGGATTTTCATCCTAGAAACATTATCGCAGTTCTTAACAAATTAAAAACTAGTTCGGTTGCTAGTTCATCATCCTTATACAGGTTTCTGCATGGAAGTTTTCATGGTGATTTCAGATTCTTCCTAAAACGTTCTAAACAGGATATTTTAATGTTCTATAGAATGCCATAACACAGAATTTTCTTGATTGTTCCAAATTGTTCCATATAGATTATTTTAATGTGCTATTGATTTTTATATGGAAAATGAAATGTCATAATACTTTTTATATGGAAAATTATGTCCCATAGCAGAACCTTTTTCATTGAAAGTGTGTGATTTTGTTGATTGTTGGGTTAGTCTGTGGTATTTACGTCGATGGGGGGAAAAGTTCTATGGGTTCTTCAATACACACTCCATTAAAATACTTGTAAAACAGGTGCTGGGATGCAACCTTGCAGCAATAGAACAAAGGTTGGAGCTTGGTTTATAGTGCGGGATCTATTAGACTGAGATCTTTTTGGACACTGTTGTAAGGAGAGACTAATGGTAGACGTACTAGCCCTGATTTGGCAACAGTATTCCATGCATGGGCGAATGATGGCTTTGGAGAGATAATGCTATAAATCTGATAATGTGATGAATCATGCCATCCAGATGATTCTGTTGTTGCCATTCGTTTCTCCGATATCTTTCCAGTTAGAATTCTTTCTAGAAAAACATCAAATATTTAGAGGGAGGGCCACATGAAGATTGCCAACATTCTTAGTGAAAGTGCTTCTGTAGAACTGACTGGATTCGAACTCGGTACATTTAGATTGTCGGTCCGTGTCGTCAATAACTTAGCAACCATCACCTTCCAGCCATCACGTGAATTGTTATATTAAAAAAAAAGGAATGGTAATCATGCTTATCACAGTTTGGGAATAAAGAAGAAAATAATTATGTAGTTTGACTGCCACTTTCAATGGGACTTTCTCTGCAATTACTTTTTTCTGATATGCAGACTAAACGTCATAACTTGACCGTCTTGGGAAATATATTTTGACTGTTATAATTGATGACATATTGTTTCTATGAGGCAAGTCTGTTCTGTTATGTTTTACCATTTCATTTAAATACTGCATAAAACATTTCTGTTTTCTTCTTTTTTTGTTACTTGGGAATCACCACTTATCAAGGCCCGAAGGCCACTCGAGGATAAGGGTTAATGAATGTAAAGTGGTAGTGTAGTAATCGTTAATTGTGTAAATTGATTAGAATTTGATTATTTATAGGGATGGCTCAACAAGAACTTGTTTACATTGGATTTGAAGGGTACCATGTTGTATTTCACCGGGAAGCAGGACAGCAGAACAGTTTTCCACAGGTGGGCATTTCTGGGAAAAGAACCTTTGTTCGTGGAATCTGCATTTAGATTTAGGCAGATAGAGAGTGGGGGGAATCGTTTTTAATGGTTGTAGCTAGTTGAGTGTTTTTTTGAGAATGTTTGGCAAGGAGGGAACCATAAATTGGAGTACAGTCGAACACTTGCCATGAAAATAATGACAGAGCAGAGACAGGCTTGCAATGTCTCTTATGTGGGAAAGAGGCTGCAGGGAAGAGAAAATGGCGTCACCTACTAGGTTTCGGCCGGTTTTGATCTCTATCAAGGCTGGATAGGGCGTGCTGAGCAACTCTTGCCCAGATGTGGCAATAGTACTCCATTTTAGGGCGTACCTGGCTCTTATATATTTCTGTACCCTTAACATCAGATGTATAATCTCTATATAAAGAATTTGCATTTACAAGACAGAAAACAGAACTAGAGTTGTAGTACTTCACACCATTATGGCATCATATGAAATACACGTACATACACATGCCGTACTGTTTTGGAAGAGTTCATATCTTGTGTAGGGGTGAGTCCTCACAACGGTATTATACACACTCCCTTATGAGACCAGTACGCTACACGAACATGTAAGCATTACAACCCACAAAATAAAACATTTCTGCATCCATAACTTCACTTGTATAATCCCTATCTTCATAGATTTGTAACTTCCTTATGTTTGAGTCTGATCTTTAAAGCGTTTACAATTATTGATAACCTGTACTATCCGGGTATTTTAACTACTGTATAAAAGTTATATAAAAATCCAATACATATAAATACAAACGTAAGAATATATTGTTCTTGCTGTGGATTGCTGTTGTTGTAAAGCATCAGTTATTCTTTTCATATGAATCAAGTGATTATTGTTGGCATTCGTTTCTCCCATATCTTTCTAGTTGGAATTCTTTCTAGAAAGACATCAGGTGTAGCCTATTTAAGGAGACAGATCTCGGTAATTAGGGTTGAAAATAATATTTATTAAAGGAAAATGCTAGAATCGAACTCAATGATCAAAAGTTAAAAAAGAATACATATTTAGATGTGATGATAGGAATGTGGATAATTGTCCATTATATTAGAAATAACTATACAACTAGTTAGGTCGGAGAGCAAGAATCGGACAGTGAAAATTAAGAAATGTCTTTGTGTTGGAATCGTATGTAATATGTAAAATCCACGTGAGGAGACATTCACATGTTTGAGCACGTTCATACCGTCATAAAGAAAGATAGATTCAATATATTCAGTTAAGTTAGGGTTCGAAATCAGTTACAGCTAGGAGAGGCGGGAGAGTTGGCAGTTAAAAGAGGAGTGAGAGTTAGCCAAAGCTCCTTTCGAAAGCGAGGCAGAGAAGAGAAGACAAAATGTAGAAATCTGACGCGGCTTCAACTATCTGACCATTCTCATCACCAGTTGGAAAAAAATGTCTTAATGTTACTTGTAAGTCTTTGTCTTCATCATCATTTCACCCGCAAAGTAATGTGTATTGTCTATTGTCTTTGAAAAGAACTTAATAATAAACCCCTTCCAAAGTGTTGTTTGTATCCTTCTTCAATAATGTATCACCCTTCTGTGTTGAAAAGAACTACGTCTCTCTTTATATCAGCCTTCTATGGATAATTTGAAATCTCCAAGGATTGTCACCATCGTCGTCACTATGTAACTTGTTATATAAACGACGTCACGTTCTGTGTTAATAATAATGTCTTATCCTTCGTCATATGCTGTTATATGACCCCCCCCCCGCTATGCAACATAGGTACTTACATGAGGGACCATTTGAAGGTTGTCAACATCCTAAATGAAAGTGTTTTTGTCGAACAAATTGGATTCGAACTTGGCATACCCAGGTTGTCAGTTCGTATCATGAACAACTTAACAATCATTAGCTCCTAACCATCACTTGAATTGTTAGTTTGTTTTTTCTTTTTTTTCTTTATTTTTCTTTTAAAGTTAATCATGCTTGTCACAGTTTGAGTATAAGAAAGAAAGTGATTATTAAGTTTGACTGCCAATTTCAACAGGCCGTTTTCTGCATATGCTTCTTTTTTTTTTTTTTTTTTTTTTTTTTTTAAACTGATATGCAGATTAAACTGACTCCATAATTTGACTGCTTTGGGAATAAATTTTGACTGTTTTAACTGACGACATATTGTTTCTGTGAGGCATGTCTGTTCTTTCTAGAAAGACGTCGGTTACTTACAGTTTAACCGTGTCACTACATATCAAACCTCTTAGACCTGCACGTTGTCTGGTACCATCACAGGAACAAACAAACATGGAAGGACATGAAAAATATGATTTATTCTGGTAATTTCCGACAACGCACTTCACTGTTTTTCAAAATATCACTCACGTGTCGAACATCTCTATCAAGACGCCCTTTCATGCACGTTTTTTTCGTTACCTGCCTTTCAAGTTTTTTGACCATGTGGCACATTTTCTCTCTCCTGCACACGAGTCAAAACGTCCAATCGCTTCCTTTCATCCACCATTTTTTTCTCCTTTTTTTCTCTTCCTTCAAGTGACGTCAGCATATGCGCACTTAATTTGTATATGTGCTAAAACGGCTGCTGTTGTCAATATTTTTGCAAGCCAGCTATTCTACGGCTGCTGCTGATTTCATCACACGCATGCCTTACATGCTATGTTACACATACTAAGTGAATGTGTTTTGTAGAATGAACTGGATTTGAATTTGGCACACCCAGGTTGTCAGTCCGTGTCGCATAGAAGCAATAGATAATGAACAAAGACATTTTTGATGAACATAATGAGTTTTTGTTCTCTGTGAATAAAAAGCCGTTAAAACCTTAAGAGTGTCTATAGCTCTAGTCTTGCACCATTGACCTATTGAAAGGAACTTTGTTGTTAAAATTTTATTTGATATATATATATAAGCTTGCGAGTAACTCTTGATGAAGTATCTTCATTTTCTTTTCCTATTAATACCGGTGTTACTCAGGGTTCTATTCAAGGTCCAACACTGTTTCTTCTCTATATAAACTAGCCTGGGTGTCCGGCATTGCCCGGGTGTTTGGAGGTGCGTGTTGAGCAACAAAAAAAAAGTTGTTGTAGGCAGGCTCGAATCCGGGACGCCACTGCAGTAAAGAAAATGGAGGTGTGTGTAAGGTTGTTGTTGAGCAAAAAAAAAAAAAATTAGGAGTAGTAAACAGGCTCGAACCCATAACATGCAGAGGAAAAAGAGGTGAAAAAAAACTGTCTTACCGATGTGCCTACTGTGGTTGTGACGTCACAGGCGGTCGAAATAAGGCCTTTTAATATGACGTCGAGGATTGAATGACATAAAAAATGTCAGTGAAAAAATCGATCCTCCCTGTAGAAAACTGCCCAGTTGAGGGTGAAGGAATTAATGTTGTTGGCCAATTTTTCGATATTTGTCGTCCGAAGGGTTGAACTTCAAAGTGATACCGATCTCATGAAAATCCATCTAGGTCGAGGGTTGAATGACTTGCAAAAATAACTCACAAAATATCGACCTCTCCTTGTAGAAAACTACCTAGTTGAGGGTGAAGGAATGAATGTTTTTAGCCAATTGTTCGGTATTTGTCGTCCGAGACGCTGAGCTTCAAAATGATACCGATCTTGTGAAAATCCGTCGCCTCTGTCGAAAGATTTTGCGAGACATGATGATGATTGCAACGTCTTGTCAGACGAGTGCCACTCCCTCAGTCCCTGAAAGTCCATGAGCCCAAAGATGACTTTTTTAGTCCTGCCAGTGAATTCACATGCTCAAGCAGACATGACGCTGGAGATGGTAATTGGCATACATACACATATATATATATACATACATGCATACATATCTATAAACATTCACGCATATATACATACACACATGTATACATACATACATATACATACACATATATGCACATCTAAATACATACACGTACATATATATGCATTTATACACATACATATATATATGCATATATACACATACATACATATATGCATATACATACGTACACACACAAACACATATCTACGTATATACATACAAACACACATAGACATATATACACAGATATACGTACATATACATATACATAGATACATATAATGATGGCAGATCAATTATTACATTACTTCCAGCATTTCAGGCCTCCACGTGTCACAACTTTTCCATCACTACAGAACTATTTTTTATAGACAAATGCCTGAGGGAGTATCTATACAAGGATGATGTTACAGAATTTTAGCTTTGTACGACAGCTAAATCTCTCTCTTGGTTCAAAATGTTGAGATCCAGCAACAAGCAAGAGCAAGATAGCCAGCAACAAGTCAAACTGCAGACCAGCATAATGTGGGTACTTGTCTCCCACTTTATGGTGTTTTTAAATCAGAAATTTGCTTCTCCTAGAGGAGTTGCCTTCACCACGGCTCTCGGAAGCCCTCTCCACCCCACATACACGTGGGAATAAACACATACACATACAAGCATACATACAGATGCATGCAAACATATATACGCAAGAACACACACAAACACACAAATACATATACACACGTACACATACAATATGCGTGAAGGATCGTTCATGACGACGATGATGATGGTTAGTATGAATAAATGAATTTAACATGAATAAAAAAGAAAAACAATCAAATACACGAAGCACGTAGAAGAGACAGTTATTCGCTTCGCTGCTTGTACAACTTTTAAATTCAAGATGCGTCCACAACAGCACAAATCCTCAACGTTCATGATGATGACGATGATGATGGTTGGTGCGAATAAGTGAATTTATCGGGAATAAAAACGTAAAACAATCCAAAATACACAGCACGTAGAAGAGTCAGACGTTCGCTTCACCACTAGTACAGATTTTAAATTTAAGATGCATCCACCATGCTTCCGCTCAGTGTAGAAAGACAAAGGATACCCCTTAGGGGCAGTAGCGCGTGTAATTGTGAGGCAAGGGTCGTGCAATCCCCAACCACACCTCTCCTGAATCGGCACTGTTTGGGTCCAGTGGCAAGGAGAAGACCAGGACGACTGGAAACAATGCCGAGATAAGCGGAGAGCACATACAGCACCTGAAAATCCCAAATGGTCACCCATTTATTACTGACCAGGTTCAATGTTGCTTAACTTCAGTGATCCAGTGGGAACCGGTGTGTCAACGTGATTATGCCGTACATTTCATTAAAAAACTATTTAGTCAGATGCATCCACAACGGCACAAATCCTCACCGTTCATAACGACGATGATGATGATGGTTGGTACGAATAAGTAAATTTAACATGAATAAAAACGTAAAACAATCCAAAATACACAGCACGAGACATACATGTGAGACATACAAACATACATACACACATAATACATACATACATTTAAACAGACAGGTGAGATTTATCTCTGTATAAATGACGTTTCAGAGAATATTATTCAGAAAATTAACATTTATGCAGATAACATCACCCTCAATTCTGGTATTGCTTCTTGCCCATCTTTCTCGGACCAGTTAAAGTATGCAGTTGATCTAGAAACTGATTTGCGTTCTATTATGGATTAGGGTAAGAAATTGATTGCTTTATTTAATCCTGTTAAGACTCAACTATTGTCCTTCAACTGCAGGAGTGTCCCTTTTCTTGCTGAGATTCTTATGGATGGCTCTGCTCTCGATGAGAAATCGACTCTAAAACTTCTTGGTTTCTCTTTCTCATCAAATCTTTCTTAGTCTCCATATATTAAATCCATTGCTTTTTCTACAATTTTATCGCCCCACCCTCACCCTGTATTTAATCATCATCACTGAGTTTCCGGTAACAATCCTAATAAATGTATCTGCTAAGAAAAAATATTGATAGTTGCGAGTTTAGCCTGAAATCATTAAGACTGCAAAAGACAAACTCTTTTTATTAAGCGTTTTTCTTTAGACTTTGCATTCTTGAGAAGAGACAAAAGCATCACATCATTCGTATGATGTCTTTTAGCTTTTCCCCTGCCAGCAATAAAGATTCATCTTTATTTTCATGTATTTCTTAATTTATCCCAGAACACAGATAACTTTTTCTCCTCGATTTTATTGGCTACGCACATAAAGACAGTTTCTTTCAAAAGAAAATATAAAAGATGGCATAAAAACTAACATTCTTTGCTGGGCCATTCATTTTTCTGGTCAGTTCTTCGTTCTGGCATTCACCGTTATTGACAATGAAGATAAAATGTTTTACAAAATACTTAAATGTTTAAATGATAATATCTTATATGAATATAAATAAAACAGTAAATGTATGAATGTGTGTGAAAATATTTAACCGATAAACCCTTAAACTACTGATCGCATAACACTGAAATTAACAGGAAATAATAATCATACACCAAGGATGGTTTATAACAAATAGAATGTTTGTTTAGATTGATGAATAGCACGTACAGAAATATGTCAGCAAGCTGAAATGCAAAATGTTAATTTCAAATTTCCAACATATTTCTATTACTTTTGCACATGCGCAAATTCATTCATAGCTTTAAGTGGTTTAATTTTAAATCTTTCTTATCTATCTGTCAATAGCTCAAACGATAGGGAATGCAGCTGTAGCGTAAAATAGGATACAAATAACATACAAAACAAAAAGCTGCTAAAGAGTCAAAATTGAAAACAAAAATTGGAACTTTACAGGCGTGAGTCTACTTAAACTGCTCTTGTAGAAGGTAAACAGTGAGCAGGAAGAGAGTTCCACAACTTTGCAGATCTTGGAAGATACTGGAATAAGAAACTTTATCACAATAAGGTATTAAAACAGCGAATTGATGGAGACTACTAGACCAACGAGTCAAACGAACTGGAACAAAGGAAGTAGGGAATAGATCAGACATTTTCAAAGAACACCTGGTATAATATTATTTATAAAAAAAAGACTGAGACTAACAACCTCATATTTGCAAGAGAAGGTTGTCAGGAAGAAATGGTTGTGCCAATCAAATTTGAGATTTGTTAGTACACTTTATCGAGAAACTTCAAATGGGTTAAAGATTCACCAGTTCCAAATAATAATTATTATATAAAATATGTAAATTAGATTTAAAACTTTATAGAAATACAAAAGTAATTGCTTAGAATAAATATTTATGCCGATTTATATTTATGTGTAAAAGCCTATACATACACACACACACACACACACACACACACATATATATATATATATATATATATATGTATATATATATATATATATATATATATATATATATATATATAAGAATAATATAATGCAATATATCTGCTGGTATGCAAATCCAGTGATTATCGGTTTTACAAAATATTATTAAATGTAATATTTTATATAAGACAATCCCAGCTAAATAAAATTGCTCAATATACAAGATAGAGCAAATAGATCATAATTTAAGTATTTAAATTTTTCAAATATAGAATTATTTTATTGTTTTCAAACAAAGAATACAGTTTAATAAATATATTTCGTTAACACATGCGTTTTCGATAAGGGAAATTATATATTAAGGCAGAAAAAGGGATATTTAACTTCAACTTAAATATCCTATTTTCTGCCTCAATACCTAATCAATTCTGCCTCAATATCTAATTTCCCTTATTCTGTGTAGCTAAAATGATTTAAAAACTTTAAAAACTTTTATTTTTCTATGTTTATTGACTTTAGCAAATAAGGTACAAACCACTAATAACATTTGCTAATATTTTTCCTCTGAGGAGATGAATAAACATCGAAAACTCATGGGTTAAGGAAATATATTTGTTAAAGTGTTTGCATACAATAAAAAAATTCTATATTTGAAAATTAACCTTATCAAATCATAAAATGTAAATAACTAAATTATGATATATATAATTAAGAAATAATTATTCTTTATACCTATTGATACTAGTGTTTCATGCTTACGCAATCATCAGTGTAGAGGGTGACAATTCCTGCCGGTTATGAGATTTGGATTAAGCCATGAAGCCAAATTTTGCTCCATTTGTTAGGCCTTTTCTTCAGGACTACCAAAAATTGCCACGGGAATTCAAGGAATTAAGAACTCTTAAATGCTGAATTCGGGCAAATACGTTAGACAATCTAGAGTGTTTGAACGAACGGAAGTCGTGAACATTGCATGTGTGTGTATATGTATATATATATATATATATATATATATATATATATATATATATATATATATATATATGATAGATAGTCATCCACAGACAGACTATTTCGCTGTATCATAACTGTTCAGTATGGATAGACTAGCATTTTTCAAGCAAGGGATCGGACCTACAACCATCTAGTTGATTAGTTGGCAGTTCTAATACTGAGCCATGGGATTGGCGCTCATAAATCATATTTTCAATGTCATTATATAAACATTGACTGTTACTTTTAAAGTGATCGATTTGACGAAATTGCTCGACTTAAGAAGGGAGGGGGTTTATCCACTGACACCGTTTCGCACTTCAGTACATATATATATATATATATATATATATATATATATATATATATATATATATATATATATATATATATATATAATTATTATTATTATCTTTTTATATATATACTTATAGACAGCAGTGTAGGAAGTGGTAATTACTCGAACACAGTCCCTTGACTCAATTAGCTAGAAATTACTTTGACATTACTGGCAATTTACATGAACATTATGGGAAATTAAACACCTATAAATGTCTATATAAGTAGTCAGAAAGCATTTTATCAGGTTGAAAAGAAAGTTCTTGCAGTTTTTACTTTTTATTGGTGAACATATCTCGCCTTAAACGAATATTTATTGGTCAAACGAGCACCATCAGTGTGTATTTAAAAAACTGTAATGGATAAGACCAGTCGCAGATCACCAAACAGTCAGCATGGCCTTCTTTTGGTGCAGCTCTGGCTTCAGGAAGTGTCGTGGAGTTTTGGCTGCGTTTAACTGAGCTGAGTGTCGCTGGTTGTCATAAAAAAAACACTTTCCATCACCCGTAACAACCCGGTCGGGAAACGGGTCATTCTTGTCGGGTTAAAAGAAGGGAAGATAACACTTCATAACGGCGTTTCTTTTGGCTATCAATCAATTCTTGAAGCACCTATTTATCAAGTTTTTTCGGGGTTTTTTTTTTTTGTCTTTCCAATCTCTCTTAAGTGGTTGGAAATCGTTGTATACGTTACATCCAATTCAGGAGTAAATTCTTACATAGTTATGCGTGGATTGTTTTCGACTAAGGCTCTTGATTGAGTATTGTCAACATCCGATGGCTAATCACTATGCTCATCATCTTCAAAACTCTCATCGCCGCCACAAAATTTCTTAAACCACAATTGTGTTGTGTGTTCAGTAGTGATTCCTGAACCAAACGCTTCATTGATATTGCGAGCTGTTTCAGCAGCTTTTCGGCCTATTTTTAATTGAAATAAAAAAAATGTCCGAATTTGATTTTTTCCTGTCTTGTATTCAACTTTCTGAAAAGAAGAGAAATTTAAACAATTATATAGCGCTAAAAAGGCTCTTTTAAATAATATTTAAAGTAAAGGTATTATAATGACAATTTATTTGAAAATACATGATTTGAAATCAAAATTAAAAGTTCTGCAAGAACTTTCTTCTCAAACTAATACGACCAGAAGTTGGATATATATATATATATATATATATATATATATATATATATATATATATATATATTGTGTACAGAAAGTTTTTAGATGGGACAAGTCATTGGTACCGTCGGTTTCTAACCCGATAGTTAGGACCGTTTTAGATACCCATATCAAGCTCTCTTCATCAGGATGAGTATTGGCTGAAGAGAGCTTAATATGGGTATTTAAAACGGTCCTAATTATCGGGTTTGAAACCGACGGTACCAATGACTTGTTCTATCTAAAAACTTTCTGTAAACAAAATATAAATACGCTCTTATTTTAGGATTTTCCTTATAATTGAGCACTCTGCTGGATTTTATTTTCGAAAAAAAAAAAAAAAAAACTAATTATATATATATATACATATATATACATATATATATATATATATGAGAGAGAGAGAGAGAGAGAGAGATGTTGCGGTTATTACCCGTAATTGCTATTTAGTGAGATCCAGTGCTGACCTTTATAAAATGCTTGCGGTCATATTGAAAAAAGTTATCTAACTTGCAATCGATGGGCCAATACGCGTGAGAAAAAATTACTTGATGGTGATTAACATGCACACATGTATATGTTGTACACACTGGTTCTCATTAGATCACTAACGTTAAGCAACATTGAGTCTGGTCAGTACTAGATGAGTGGCCATTTGAGAATGTCGAGCTCCGTATGTAGGAGGACGTTAACACTCCATGCAAGAATTGCAAAAAAACAAAACAAAACAAAAAACAACGTTGTTATCTCCCTTGACCGGGTGGAGACTGCTTGTGAATTTAATATTAATTTAACACTTATTCTTTTCGAGAAAGCCTGTTAAAACCGCCTTGGGTGAATGCCACTGGCGTAGTATTGCATGGCATATATGTGTTGGTCTGACTTTCAAGAATGTTTTCTTTTCAACACGATACGCCTCTGATAATTGATAGCCCCGTTTTATTCTTACAAGAACAACAACAAAAGTCGTATTAATATTCACAAAACGTATCAGATAAATTTCTTCATGAATTATTCAAGAAAGCATAAATAAAGCATCCTTCCAAAGGAAAACAAAGCCGTTCTTCAACATTCAAAGTTCCTGTATTTTTTTTTTCTCTTGAATAAAAATCATGAAGCAATATCTTAATTTTACTTTCATTGCTGAGTGGAATTGTAGATTTCTTATAAAATCCAAAAGGATAAACATTTGGAATGCGTCTTTTATAAAAAAATAAATTAAAAAAAAAAAAACCTTCAAAGTAAAAATGTAATTTATAAAAGCCCAAATCTTTAACATTTATGGTCAAATAAAATAAACGTATTTTTTTTTTAATTACTTACCGTTTTCATTAATCGTTCCACAACACAATGGATAGAATTATTTAATTTGTAAACTCTACTATTAACGAGGTATCATCAAAATCGTACAAAACGTCTACCTCACAAAGAAAGAAAAAAAAAACATTTAACTAATGCTATATTTATAACTATCATGCCGCCCGGCATTGCCCGGTCGTAAAATATACTTAAATATGATATTTTGATTAATACATATTTCGTATTTATTATTATATTATGTTGGGCCTAATATACAGTAATGATTTAAAAAAGTAAAAAAAAAATTTAAAAAAAATTGACTCGTGCGCTACCACTGAGAATCCAAAACAAAACGTTTAGTTTACGATTTCTTTTTTCCTTTGACGTTAATGGCTGTACTATGAAGACATGTTCGCTGCAAAGCTAAAATTTAAGACATAAACCAATAGCTACTACGTTACGCATGCATATTCGTAATGCCGTCCTTCGACCTTTACCTGGCAAATTTCATTTCTTTAATTTTCACACTTTTGCAGCGATTTTTCCTCGGCTAAAACTCAAATATAAGGTTTGGCATAGGTTCGAATACCCTATATATTAAGTTTTATGTTAGTAGTCCAAAAACTGATCGAAGAGTTTGGTAGACAAAATATTTTAAACAAGAGTATATACGTATACATAAACATATATAGAAAGAGGTTTGTGCTTACTATAACCTTTTCACGCAGATATAAATCATGTAGAATATCTGCATGAATATAATTACACGTAATAGTTAACTAAAGATGATCAACCCATAAGAAAACTGAAAAAACTAATAGGGAATTAATTAAAATGAATGTTTAAAAGAATATGCAAATTAACTAGATCTTTTGCAGATAAATGCAACTCAATGAACTATATATAACAAAGTTGTATTTTCTTTTTAAATAAGCAGAAAAAAGGGTTTTAATGTGAATATCCATACGTAAAAAAACAACAACAAATTTATAGAAATATATATGCATATTCTACTGATCTATATAATTAAAAAAAACTCTGTAAACCTTGCTTGCTTGCATCTTGTCTCCGCCGATCGGGTGATTCTTGAATTATATATATATATAAGGCGTAGCTCAGAAATGAGGGTGGGAGTTGTATGTTTTGGTTTCGATTCTAGCTGATGGCGCCATAGTCATATATGTATATTTTTAGTTTTGATCTCACTACTATATATTAGGTTCAATATAATAATCAATAGAGAATTGTCTATATAGTAATAAATATGCAATCTGCATGAATTATACTATCATATTTAAGCATATGTTATGACCGGGCAACGTCCGGCGGCCTGCTAGTGTTTTTATAAAATTAAGTAACGTGAACGGTTTACATATTTGTACATAGAGGATTCACTCCTAAGTTAATTAATCAATGATTACGAATTTTCTGAAATTTAAACATTATATATTAGACATCAACCTTTATAATATTTCTCTTTGTTTGTCTGTCTGTCCGTTCCACTTTATCTCGGTAACTACTTCACCGAATTGGCTGACATTTTGTATGAACGTTTGTTGTGATAATGTGCAGCGAACTGAGTATCATAGTACCCGTTCGATTCTCAGTTAGGGATTAATAGGGATTAGTATTTCAGTTTCAGTTTCTCTTGGAAACTACCGGGACAATTTGGCTGAAATTTTGTATGAACCTTTACTATGATAAAATGCAGTGGACTAAATATTATGCGCCACTTTTTTTTTAATAATCCCACAATGGATAAAATTAATTCCCTGAACAGGACAGTCTTACATCACTAAAAAAAAACTACCCTTATGAAAATTAGAATCAAGATATAATGGATCAAATTCAATTCAAATCTGATATATTATAATTTTCAAATGGGAGGCTGTATGCGTATTATACCTCATAAAAAACAAAAAATCTAAAAAATGATCCAAAGAAACTGAAAATTGGGGATTATTTATTAACTAAACCTTAAACATTAAAAGCGGGCAAAAGTTTTATCCGTGCTTCATGTCAAATTGATGATGATCAAAGGTGGTTAAATTTGTGCTCATTTTTGCATTAAGTCCCAATCCCTATTAATCCCTAACTGTGCATCGAACAGATACCACAGCACTTAGTTCGTTGCACCTCATCATACAGGCAGACCAAGAGAAATATTATATAAATTGATGTCTAAATGTTTAAATTTCACAAAAACAATGTGGCTTGCCCCAGCGACATCCACTTAGCAGGCAAGAAAAATGAGAAACTACAAAACTATCAGAAACTAAGGGTGAAGACTGCTAGGTTGTAGAATCATCCAGTTGATCCTTTGAATATGCTAACTTTGGTGTAAAAACCCTCTTTTGAGTGAAAAATGAACCGGTGTATAGCATCATAGTACTGGAAAGTTAACAAACATATTAATAAAATGAAATAAATAATGAAAAAAAAATATAATATATTTGAACCACAAAATACAATAATAGAAACAACTACTATCTATCTATCTATCTATCTATCTATCTATCTGCTTATTTCTTCCTTAGTTAGTCCGTACGTTCCGCTTTATAAAACGATTTGTAAAATTTTTGAAAGCCAAACTGTTTCAAAAAAAAGGCTAAATTCACGAAGAATAATAATAAAATGAAATAAAAAAATATAATAGATTGGAACTCCAAAATACAATCTTAAGGACTACTACTACTACTACTACTACTACTACTACTAATATTACTATCTACTACTACTACAAACTACTACTGAAATCTAAACTGAATGGTAGCCATCATTTCATGCGCAGTTGCTGTAATCTGATACAGTGCAGCTTTTGTAGGACGGACACATGAAGAAGCTGGATAGAGACACATGGAAACTGCTGGTCAAGTATGGAACACTTGACACAAATTATAATGTGTTCAGGCTGTATATCTCAAGGAAGACAGGAAAATGGCTGATTGGGATTGAAAAATCTGTTAAGGAAAAGCTTAGAAGTGCTCACCACTACTTGGCTAACAGTCACGAAGTGTTACTTGTGGCAGTGGCGAAAGAGAAAGAGATAAATAAAGATTCATTGGAAGATAACCAGAAAAGTTGACCGAGTTTGTAAGAATGAAATCTCATGGTCAGTTTTAGCGAGTTACTAAGACACAAAAATCTCAGGACACGTGGAATTTTCTGTCTAAAGGTGACTTGAAAAGAAAAATAGAAAATCTTATATTTGCTACTCAGGAACAGGCACTAAATACAAATGGAAAAAATAAAAACATGGGGAGGACTGATAAGTGCAGATAGTGTGGTATATCTCTTGAAACAGTATCACGCATTGTTAGTGTGTGTTCTATACTTGCTCAAAAAGAATACAAACGTCGCCATGACAAAGTTTGTGCCAAAAGTTTGGAATCCAAGTGACGGACAAATGGTACAAACATCATTCAGAAGAGGTAGTGGAAAATGAGGACGTTAAGATTCTCTAGAATTTCATGATTCAATGTAACCGAGAGATAACTTACGGGAAATCAGATATTGTAGTTTTGAAAAAAAAAAAAAAAAAAGCCAATGAATGCCAAATTATTTATGTGGCTTGCCCAAACGACATCAACTTAACAGGTAAGAAAAATGAGAAAATACGGAACTATCAGAAACTGAGGGTGGATATTGCTATATTATGGAATAAGAAAACTTCCATCGGGCCGATAATCATAGGTGCGTTTGGCTCAATTTCTGATGATCTTATGAAACAGCTGAACTTCTTGGAAATCAGATACTAGATCATCGTACTCCAGAAGTCAGTTCTACTTGACTCAGCAAACATCCTACGCCAGGTGCTTTCTATCTAATTGACTCTTTGATTATCCTCGCTAGGTTTGGTGTAAAAGTCCGCTCTTGAAGAGAAAAAATCGCGTAAAACATCACAACACTGTGAAGTTAATGGAATAATGATAATAATGATGATAATAATAATAATAATTAGTAGTAGTAGTAGTAGTAGTAGTAGTAGTAGTTTATTCGTTACATAAATCCAGTCATAGACGTCTATTTGTCTAGATTGCCATGTTCGTTTTTGCAGCCAATAACCAACAACATTAAACAAGGGAGATCACTCTAAAACTTATCACAAAGGAATAGAACTTATATATCCATAAAACGGGGACAGGTCAACAAGTGTATCAATATCGAGTATAGGGAATAATAATAATAATAATAATAATAATAATAATAATAATAATAATAATAATAATAATAATAATAATAATGTGTAACGAGAATTAGGCCAGAAAAATATTCAGTATGTAATAAAACGAATACAAAACAAATAAAACGAATACAAAAATCACTAAATCAAAGCGACCCTGCTTGCCTGCCTCTCACTTATTTTTGATCAACCTCATTCTGAGATGAAAACCTTAAGTCCCTGTTCGCTGATTGCTACTTCAGCTTCTAAACACAATCTTCAAGTGAGGTGAGCTTTGAAATCAGGTCGAAAGCTGTTCATCTTTCAGTGGACAAAAAAATGTCATAAGTTCAGTTGAATCATGGATCAATAATATTCAACTTTGGAATAACCAGCCTTAAAATAAAAAAAAACTCATTGGTGTTGAATGAGAATAAAAGAAGAAACGAAACGCTACATCTGACTTCTTGTGATATTTTCAACAACATAAATAAAAAAAGTTTATTTTGCGGAATGTTATCCTCATCCTCATATTTGCTGTTTCACCACGTTTCGGCCAACTTATCCTCTGGTCTTCTTCATGTGGTTAACTGCAGCAGAACAGGAATGCTGAGACTTGTAATTGTATTCCAGTAATTACTGTCTTCCATAGTTGTTGTTGTCTCACCATGTTTTGGCCAACTAATCCTCTGGCTTGCTTTGGGTAGGATTGAAACCGCTATCTGCAGACAATGCTCACCTGGAACCATAAAGATTCAACATGGTGAGACAACAACAACAACAACAACAACAACAACTATGGAAGGCAGTAATTACTGAGGATACAGTTACATAACGCAGCTCCCAATCCGGTCACGGTTAACAACCTGAAGAAGGCCAGAGGAATAGTTGGCCGAAACGTCGCGAAACAACGACTATGAAGATGAGGATAACAGTTCGCAAATAAATAAATAAATAAATAAATAAATTGTTCATCTTAAAGGATTCCAATTAAAATAAAAATAATAATATATAATAATAAAGTTTCCGAATTTTTTTGAGATGAGGATTGACCTGTGGAAATTGAATGTTTGCTCATCTACTGTTTTCTAATCGTATTTGTCAGCTATTTATTTTTGTAATTAAATTAAAATGATCGTAATAATTTTTATGTATTTTAAATTAATAATCTTTTTCTCACCAGGCAATGAATAATCAGCTAAAATATCCTTCAAATAAAACCAATTTCAATTGCAAATGGACGACACCAATCAGACTTCTGTTTCTGACGTTTTATTCGATTTTCAAACAATTCATTTTGAAATTAATACAATCTGAATTTCTGAACATTAGCGACACCAGATGATCATGATTTGGGAAGTGGAAAATCTCAATTTTTAAAACAGTGATAAAAGCCATTATTATTATGCCGACCAAGTGAAGTACCTGTCTATGGCAAATTTCTCAATATTTCTTGGATTTTATTATATGTTAGATAGTCGCATCAGAATTTTGGGGGCATGATGGAAGTGTGACGTCACGAACTCGAATGCATGTATAGGGATTAAGATCAAAAAGAAAGAAAAGAAAAAGGGAAAGACGCGTGGCGATTGTGAAGTTATGCGTGGTGAACGCATGTCTTTTCTTTCCTAATACCCCTACCGATAGTTGAACTTAGTGATATTTGTCGTGCCAGTAAGATTTATGGCATAAATAAGTTTGTCGGGTGCCGTGTACTGAGAGCCAGCTGGCGTCTGGCAATGACAGCTGATGTAGCGGAGAGAGAGAGAGAGAGAGAGAGAGAGAGAGAGAGAGAGAGAGAGAGAGAGAGAGAGAACATATGTAAACGAGAAAAATAAATATCTTCTTTTTTTTTTGCATCTGGAAAGTTTGTTTCGAACTTTTCATTTTCTTTGCGACTGTCTCTACATACAACGTGTGAGTCCGTTAGGAAGAACAACAATGTTACAAAGAGACAACTTTAGAAATAAAATATTTTTTATTATCCATTCTTTGCTAAAAGATGACATATCATACAGTTCATGATGATTGAGATCTGCTAGGAAATAACCAGAAATCTACAGCAAATACAAAAAAAAAAAAAACGATTGTTTAGTGCGAAATTTGCCTTTGAAGTTGATACACATCTCTATCTTTACTATTATATAAAAGGAACTTTCAGAATTTTCAGAATGTGAGAGATTATATATAATAATTTCCACAGCCAAACAACGCCGCAGCCCACAAGAGCCATGACAGCTAACAAACCGGATGTCCAACACTCGGGTTTCGCCTTCATTTGGGCTCATCTCAATTAGATGAAGAACTTTGTGCGTCTGTGTGTTCGTTCCGTCTGGACTCGAAAACTTGAAATTAAACTTAATAAATGTGCAAAAACATCTAAAAAAAAAACTTTATATATATATATATATATATATATATATATATATATATATATATATATATATATGTTAAACTAACGGGAGAGGGGTGTGCATGACCTTACCTGGTCGTAAAATATCCTTACATATATTTTTATTCTTGCAGATTTCGTATTTATTATTACAGAGCCAATGCTTTATTGAATATTATATTGTACCTAATATATAGTAGTGATTTCAAAAATTGTTTTTTTTTTAATGACTCGGGTGCCATCAGCTTGAATCGAAACCAAAACATTTAGTGTCCCAGCTACGTTCCCTACCGATGCAACTATCAAGAGATAGGTAAGAAAGATGTAATATTAAACGACTTGAAGAAATGAATTGAATTTAGGCATGCGCAGAAAGAAGTAAAAATATGTCGTCAAGTTGAAATGAACATTTTGTATTTATATTGTCGACATGTTTGTGTGTTGTTGTTCATCCATCCAAACAAAGATTTCACTCGTTATAAACCATTTTTGGTGTATGATTACTATTTCCTGTTAATTTCGGTGTTATGTGACCAGTAGTTTAACAGTTTATCGGTTTAATATTTACAGACAGGCAGACAGACACATATACGTCTACTGTTTGTCAGTTAGTCAACGTTTGTTTCGCTACGGCCTTTTTTCTGTATACCTTAACTAAAATGATATCCATCCCATTCTTCATCTGGTGCAGTTACCTTTTGTCAAACTGGCTAACAGCCAAAATCTCATATCACATTTGTTTGATATGATGGTTCTAGAAGATTAAGGCAATACAATATTTTTTACTGTATTAGGCTTAGCGAACTAAACTCAGCTTATCAAAAAAAAAAAAAATGATGATTAACAAGATTAGGGTTTGCACGCGAACAAAACGATTTCAACATTGTAAACATCTTACAATATTTCAAGGAAACATTATATGAAAAATTAGAAGAATACCCGTCCCAGAACAGGTAAAATTATCCAAACAGAACAGGTTTGCATCACATTAATGTTCTTATACAAAGACTGCAAATCAAGATTTAATGATACTAAACCTTATCGCTAGAATACTTATTTCAGTTTAAAAAAAAATGGGGTACTGATGCATTACACTGGCCGGATATCATTACTGTTGCATATTACGAACCGGATTTCTCATAAATATCTGGTGGTATCGTTGGACTAGCAATGGTGGATACTTGTACATCTATGTTACTGTGCGGAAATAACGTTTATTATTTAGAAAGCCATTCTTAATATTGCAAGGGTGTTTTGCAATTATTCTATACTTTCATCTAACAATGTAATAAATAAACAAAAATATAAGAATTGAATTTAACTTTAAAATACTATTAAAAAACACAAAGCAAGACAATAATTTGAACGGGCTTTGGGGCGTTTTTAACGGTGCTCGGTATATTCCAATGGTAACGTTAGGTGTTAGTCGAGCCTGAGAGGATATTTACGAGAAACCCGGTTTGTAATATATACAATTACTGACTTCCGGTTCATATAATGTCTTAGCAGCAAAATAAAAAAAAGAAGAAAACTAGAATACAAGTCACAGGACAAATAATCTTAATTCCCCAAAACGTTTTATTTCTCTTTGCAATGATTAAAAATGAAGACATAATGATATTAAACCTTATGTCTAGAATTCTTATTCCAATTTTGATCAAAATCCATTACATGAATTTTGATTCTAGAAAATGTCTAACATTAAAGCTTAAGAGGTCTTAAGAAGAAACTGGAATTCAAGGAATCCTGTTTAATTGGTATCCTATGACTATTGATCAAATTCAATGCAAATGTGAAATTTTTACGTGAGAGATGGTAACCGTATAATGCCTTTTTTTCTTTCTTGGCCTTCACGCCAAGATCAAAGTGTAATATCTGTTCTGATGCTGTACTACACTTTTTTGTTCTCGGTTAATAGAGGAGAAATCCTTCATGACTGATACATTTTTTTTATTTTTGTTACTAACCAGAGTGCCCCTTTTTGGGGGAGCTGGTTTACCCCCACATTAAAAACCGACCTCATGTCTAACTCTCCCCTCGTGGCGAGGCAAGTAAACAAAAAAAAAACATATTATACCCTCTAAAACCATTTACAATACCTCAAAGAAACTGAATTTTATTTTTACAAATGAGTCACTACTTATTAAGGCCTGGAAGCCACTCAAGGAAACGGTTAATGAGTGTATGGTAGTCAATGGGACAATATCGTAGTAATCGTTAGTCGTTGAAATTTGGTAAATGGGATTACTTTAGGGAATGGTTCATCAAGAACTTGTTTACATTGGACTTGAAGACGACCATTTTGTAATCAGCTGGAAAGCAGGCAGATGGAAGAGAGTTCCACAGGAGTGCACTTCTAAGAAAGAAACTTTGTTCATGGAATACACGTTTAGGTTTAGGCACAGATAAAGAGTGGGGGTAATTATTGATAATGTTTTTTAGCTAGATGAGTCTTATTTTTCTGAAAATTTGGCAGGTGGGGCGCATAGATTGGAACTCAGACGAGCACTTGTCATGAAAATAACAATTGAGCAGATACAGGCTAGAAACGTCTCTTCTATGGCAAAGAGGTTGCAGGAAAGCGAAAGGGGTAGCCCCCACAAGGTTATGAAGTCTTTTTGAACTATGTCAATTTGTGGAATATTTATTAATTGGTATCAACTACTTTAAAAAATTTTCAATCTCTTTTCTGAGCAAAGGAAAATCGATATTATGTCTTCTTACAAAAATTAACAATCAAGATAGTATTATACTAAACCTCGTGCCAAGAACCCTGCTTTCAATTTTTATCAAACTCATATTAAATGACTTTGATTCTAGAAAATGTTTTCGATAAGAACCCTCAAACTGAGCAAAGATTCACTAGCCTAAATATGGCAACAGTATATCATGTATACTGGAAGAGTATATATTATGTACGTGTATCTAAACTTGTGCATCTCTAGTTCTATAAAATGTTCTTCTAATCAATGTGTGTATATACGTTTGTATATACGTGTCACAGTCATCTATATGACGTATGTATATACGTGTTCGTCTATTTAGTTTTTCTATTGTTTGATGAATTAATGTGTGTATAACACTTACGACATTGTTGATATATTAACAGATACAGTTCAATAAAGGAAGTGTAACATTTAGAACAGAAAAGGACAAATAACAGTTCTTTGAGGTTGTAACATCGGGCCAATCGAAAAAAACATACGTGGTCCGTCTTTGATCTTGTTTGACGGATCCTCGGAAAAGCTGCAAAGAAGATCCATCCTTAAGAATCAACAAATTTCGGGTTGTCTTTTCATCAACTTTATTTACCGATGTTTCCTCATTTCAAACTGTAACACTCGTCCTAGACTAACGCATCCTCTATCCCCATCACAGTCTGTGTTCATCTATCTAGTTTTTTCTACTCTTTATCGAATTGAGGCCTGTCTAGCACTTACGACATAAATAATTTTATCTGTAAATATTTATTTCACTATGATAACATTCTATTTTTACAAATATCATAACGATCCTAATAATCATCTTCCGGCATTGCTTTTCCAATATCTAACGTTCATACATGGATTTATACTAGATTTGTAGAGATAGAGAATAGCCTCAGGTTTGAGAAAATGCTTGGAGCAATAGAAAGAACCGAAATAATTACTGAAAAAGAATTACTTTGAAAATGAAAACGCATTTAATTGGTTATCGCTGAGTGAAGATCCACTGAATATTACCCTGCAGTCGGCTCCCCAGTGTATGGGCAGGTAACTCTACTTTCCACAATCGCAAGCGAGATAGCTATCAAAGGGCAAATAATTACTTCCCTTTTAATATAAAATAAATAAAAGCATTATTATTTTGTAGATAGAATATCTTCCATCTCACATAAATCTGTATCAATATAATTGTGATTTGAACTGCTCATCTTGATAAAATTTTCATTGTGTTCTTTATGAGTATGTAACTTATGAGAAAGAGAATGCCTAAATAGTATTCCTTTTCTTTTTTCTATATCACATACCAAACAATATGTATGAAAGATAGTATCTGACAAGTTTGTTGCATGGTTTTGGCTTTAGAAGAGGCCATCTTGGACGATGATAATGTCTTTGAGTATTGTCATCAAGAACCACAATAACATTTAATATAAATTGTTACATTTTGGAGCTTAGGAATATTTCCATTAGTTGAAAATACTTGGAGTTAAAACTTGCTAGATTTAGAAAGCGGTGGAGAGAGCGTATCAAAAACGAACCAGAGAAAGTAGGAGGTTAACTAATTTGAGCCATTTGTGTTTTAGCGTTCGTCGGAATCCCTTTGCAATTGCATTCCAAATAATTTCTTCCTCATCCTTTGATTGTTTTTGTACTCATTTCAATTAAGATATTTCATCTGAGATATCAGCATTTCTTATTCTTGTTATTTATTTTTATTTCAACAAAGGAGAAAATCTCTCTGAAATTTAAAAATAAAATGAAATAATTTATAAGCAAATTTTCTAAGTTTTGTGATGAAAACGAATACAGCGATAATGATAACAGATTCAAAAATGATAAATTGCTGACTTTCATGCGATAAAATAGTTTCATCATAAGAATGTGTTGCATCGATCTTCCATCTGAAATCTTATATTCTGCCTTGAAAAATGATCCTTCTTAAAAATTCGATTCTATCTCAAAGAAGAAGAAGAAAAAAAGAACAAGCTTGAACAAACCATTTTAATCCAACGACACAAAGATATTCAGAATACAGCAATACTCAAGAAATATCTATGGGCTGGCAATTCTTTGTGTATTACATTTATTTTACGATTCAGCAGTGTTAGTTTCATTATTAACTTATTTTAATTAAACAATTTTAATTAAACAATTTTAATTAGCACAAGCAACATCGAATAAAATTGCATACATAGAGACCTGGGGTTAGGGTTAATACACCAACTGATTTTAAAACTTAACGAATTGTCAAAGTTGTTCTCATTTCCTCATCCTCATCATGTAGGACTAGAGCATTTTTCATATTGTCACAGCTGCCATTTTGACAGTACCCATAGGCACTGACCGAGTTAGTGTTTTAAAACGTAGTGGAAAATTACTTTAAAGTCGAAAATGTTCAACTTTGAAATTGAAAATTTTCCCATACTCAAATCTTGTCCAAGTTTTATTATGATGTAGTATCAAGAGTTTCTTGAGCCCCTAAATTTTCACAGGCAATGTCAGAATACATGTCTTACTAGTAACTTACATACCGTTGTGCATCATTTAAACGTTTGTTGTCACAATTACATTACTGAATCACCAGGCTTCACTCTGATGTCAAGCAAATTTGTCTTGCTACAGTTGTAGCAATGCATGAATTTCTATGTGTGGTTTATAAGCAAATTTGCAGAGTTTCGTGATGAAACCGAATACAGCGATAATGATAACGGGTTCAAAATGATAAATTGCTGACTTTCATGCGTTAAAATAGCTTCATAATGAGAATGCGTCGTATCTGCTTTGAAAAATGATCCTTTTTAAAAATTCGATTCTATCTATAAAAAAAAATAAGAAAGAACACGTTTGAATCTAGGGCTATTTTTTTTTTCAATTTAGGGAGAACTGCATGTCCTTGCAGTTATATAAGTGACACGAAACCACGAATCTGAGGTGGTAAGTAGGCAGAGTGTAACCCCTCACTCGAGAGAAGGTGGTTAGGACTTATTTCTCTAGAAATCTCGGCTCGTGTTGTCTAGTCTTCTCTGAGGTTGTTATATGAAATCTGGTATGCTGAAAGCGAATATCGAAGCAGCGGGCAGGAAGAAAGACAAACTCGTGTAGTCTATCTACAGAAGCTTAATTTTCGCAAAATTATGTACAAAAATCTTTTTACAATTCTCATTCAATTCGTAGTAAGTTTTTCCAAAGTCTCAAATCTCTTCACAGACAGTGACAGACGGATGGATGAGGTAGGGAGGGGTCACGTCTCTATACGGTTTAGTCGTCTCGAATCCCAACTCCAACTGACTAATTTTCGCACGACAGTCGTATATATAGCAAGGTATGTGGATGGGGTGGAAATTCCCCCCAGCCAATAAGATTTCGCCACGAAATCGAAAGCTTTAGTGATTTGCATGGGTACGATTCCCACACCTGAAATCTGAATTACTCATTCTCACGATTTCCAAGTTCAGATGTCAATTCTGACATTCGACCTTGAGTTCATTTAAGGCCAGACAATGTTATAAGTGAAATTTCCTGTCATCAACTTTTAGCCGTAAAAATATATTTCTCTGGTTTCAAACAATATCTATTTTGACATGAAATAAAATATATATATTTATCTTCTCTATCTTAAATCCTTAGATTATCTGCCGTCACCCGGGAATACAAAGCTACCTCAGCGTAGTTCTAACGCTCCTCAATGGGGGATTACGTTACAAGAGAAAAAATCCTTTTCATTCGAGTGAATCTGAGGAAAAAGCAGTTAGTTTTGAGATAATTGCTTTCTACTATCCATGGGGGAGAGAGTGTGAGGGTTAGGTTATAAGAAGGCAGGGTGAAAGTTTTATCCTCAGTGTGGGCGACTGAAAAATACAATTGCGTATTACTTAGTACCTCTAACAATTCATGGCTGACAGAACGAGAGCATGCTACCTCCGTTAAGTAAATAAAGGATTCCGTTTGAAATTCCTAAATTCAACAGAAACATTGCTGAGTTCGATAAGATACATCTAAAGAAGGTCGGAGGTTACATCGATTGAAACATTATGAAAACAACACTCAATATGAGAACAGTAGTCTGGGCGCTTCTACATTATTAGGACGAAATTACGGAAATCGTAATACTGAATTTCACATGTAAACTATGGTATCTACGTATTCCTTGTATTTTTAAGATGATTATTATCCAGAAATTACGAAAATTTATAGGGTAGAAAATTATTTATTAAAGAAAATAAAAAATAGAATTTGATAATAAACGATCGTAAGACACTGGAGAGTTCAAAAGGGAGGTGATTTTCCTTTTCGATTTAAACAAGATGGCCGCAATTTTTCACATGCTAATACGATTAAAGTTATTTTTTTAAAAGAATTTAGTAATATTCAGGTAATTTCGACTGCAGATTTGAAAGCTGCTATTGTAATTTATTAGAATTGAAAAAAAAATCAGTAGAAACCATTGTTGTTTTTTTTTTTATCTGAAAACTCCATTTATCGACTAAAGCAAAACCAACCTTTGCCAGCAATAATTATAAAATAATAAATATTTATTGATTTTTAACGATTAGGAAAATTGAGATCGATAGATGATTCCCACAAGTGTATTTTTTTTGTTTAGGAAAATATCTGCAGGTTTAGCATGTGTTTTTACTGTAAATGGAAAAAAATAACGACTCTATATTTAAATATTTAGAGATTTATAAAGAATTGGATTTGGAATTGGTAATTGTATCAGAATCTGAAATTGAGTACGGAATCGGTAATTGTATCAGAAAAATGGGGAAAAATATTGGAATCGTCCCATCGCTAATATATATATATATATATATATATATATATATATATATATATATATATATATATATATATATATTAGGTTGGGGCAAAAATAATGCCGTTTTTTGACGTATAATCTGTAAAAACGACATTATTTTTGCACCAACATAATATATATACAATCTTATATATATATATATATATATATATATATATATAGAGAGAGAGAGAGAGAGAGAGGGCCAAAAGTAGGTAGACTGTAAAAAAAAACATTTGTCATGGATACGGTAAATGGTGTGTCTTTTTTGAGATGGTGTACCAAATGTTTCAATCTACTTTCTACTTGCTGTCCACGTACTTTTGGCTCACCTTGTGTGTATATATATATACTTTATATATATATATATATATATATATATATATATATATATATATATATATATAAACGACTAGCAGGTTGCCTGAAATTGCAAAATATGCATTAAATATGATATTTTAATTTTATGCTTATTTTGTATTTATTATTATAAAGCCAAATAGCTCCTCCTACTCATGCAGTCCGTCAGTCTTGACGATGACTAGTCTGGCCTCAGATAGACACTCTCTGAACCTCTAATGCTCATGTCCAGTGGAACGAACCCACGACGACTGGCAGCAAAGGCGGCCACAGCTTCTGACCGAAAATAATCTCAGTGAGATAAACAGTCACCCTATTATGTTCGCCACTACGCCTTTTCTTTCTGGGTGAAGTTCCATAGCCTTTTAAGGGAAACTGCAAGGCAGCAGTAGGATTTGAAGTCAGAGTTCCCATCTCTTAGCCTTTTGCTGTGGTAAGCCCCACAAAGCAGGTATGTTTGATTTTGGAGTTGGTTCCCCTAGTCTTCGCCCAACCGAGGGCACCCATAAGACAAGACTATCGACTATTATATTGTACCCAATATATAGAAGTGCCCCACCCTAATGTGACCCGGTCGTAAAATGCACTTAAATATATTTGAAATTATGTAGATTTCGTATTTATTATTATTATAGAGCCAATATTCTATTCTACCCAATATATAGTAGTGTTTTCAAAAGTTCAAAAAATATGACTGGGGTACCATCAGCTAGAATCGAAACCAAAATAGTTGATGCTCGATAGGTTCAAATTCCCTGTATATCAAGTTTCAAGTTTGTAGACAAAAAATTGATGGAGAAGCTTGACAGGCCATCAAATGAGTTCACTTTATATATATATATATATATATATATATATATTAGTTGCCTGGCAAGGTCACAGGGGAGACCCTAAGCAAAATTCATTCCAAAGTAGCAAAACTAAAGCTAGTCTGCCAGGACACTATATATACAAATGTAGGCAAATTTGGTCATATTTTATTGGTTTGAAAATATAGGTTCTTTTTTACCAATTATCATAAAATTTTAACCATAGATTAGTATTAACATTATAATCGTCAAAAAGCCTGCAAATTTTCATGTAGTTTCGTCCCATAAAAAAAAAACTAAAGATATAAGCATTCCAATATTCAATTTGGCTACGAGTAGATATATCCCCAAAACCACTGACATTAATGGAACGAAAACTAAAACTTGCTGCTATGGTTTCAAATAACGGCAAGGGGAGACTTGATTCCAAATATTTCCCATATGTTATATCCCCCCTTTTTAGAAATAGGGTAGGATTATGAATATCTCCAGTATCAAATAATCCTTATATACTGTGGTCGTGGATATGACCTTAAACTATATCCAGTGGTGAGGCCCTGCTTGCTGGCTTTGGGGAGTGTGGAGCCACCCTTTAATTACCATTGCTCCCAGGTCCACTCTGACTCGGAGTGGTAGTACCTGTTAGGGTCCCAACTATGGGTTAAATAGAAATCGACTTGAAAACAACAAATATATTCTATTAAAAAAATTTTCTTCAAAATCTTTGGATTTCGGCATTAAATAACCTAAAAAGGGTTGATATGCCGTAAAACAAAAACAACCAACCAACCTTATATACTGTGAAATTTACATTACGTATAAAAACCAAAGAGGGGAGATATACAAGAAATATTTGGGATCAAGTCTCCTCCGGTTGTTATTTCAGATCATTTGAAACCATAGCAACAAGTTTTAGTCTCTCTTCCATCAAGGCCAGAGGTTTGGGGGAAATGTTAGATATTTTGTAATTTATATGCAAAATTAGGAAACCAAATGACTATGATTGAAACATTTTATGGCTGTAAAAAGTGCCAAAAGCAGGGTCTGGATGATGGATGATCTCTTTAATGTGCGACTTTTAAGGCAAATGTCAAAGAGCCCAATACACAATTCAGGTTATTAGCTTTCCAACGAGCCTTTATTTGTTAAATTCTTACCAATAGTCGCTGAGATTTGGAACTTATAAAATTGCTAAAAAAAAAAGGTGGTATATCTATATCTATCTGTCCATTATATATATATTAAAGAGCTATGCTCCTTAGAACCGTTCATGGTGAACTCAAAATTCGAAAATATTTCCATTGTCTTCCCCGGTAAATTTTACATAAGAATACACTTTAAGATTTTATGTAATCTATTCCCCCCCCCCTTGCCAAAGTTTCACAAAAAATACTCAACTAGCTACAATCACTATCAACAATTTTCCCCACTCTCTGTCTGTGACTAAATCTAAATGCAGATTCCATAAACAAAGCTTCTTTCTTAGAATTACCCGCACAGGGAACACTGTTCCATTGACCTTCTTCTCGGTCGATTACAATGTGGTAGCCTTCAAGTCCTATGTAAACAAGTTCTTGTTGAGCCGTCCCCTTTAAATAATCCAAATTCTATCCAATCTACCCCATTAACGATTACTAAACTACCACCTTACATTCATTAACTCTTATCCTCAGCTAGCCTTCGGGCCTTGATAAGTGTTGACTCCCAAGTAAGAAAAAAATGTAGGTTCTCTAACCTTTCTTTCTATTGAGAACACACGCACACACAAACTCATTAAGTTTTACATATGCACACAAGTCTACTCAGTGTTTTGCCAGGACCATAAAAATAAAATAGGTGTTAAAAGTGTGTGCAAGATATTTATATTAAAACTCCCATCTACCCATTACAATCCGTCCATCTATCTTTCTTCCTCCTTCTCTTTTCCCATTTTGCCTACTCTTCTTTCGCAGTTGCCCTGCCTATTCCTCTCTCTTATTTTAATGCATTGAAAAATAATAATAATAATAATAATAATAATAATAATAATAATAATAATAATAATAATAATAATAATAATGTAAGTCATTCATTTCAGCTTTCAGTTTTAATGTCATTACTCCCGGGTAACACCGATATTCTTCTCCACTCACTTCCTCCAAAATATAATGAAATCTATATCTGGTTTAATTTATTCCCGGGTAACGCTGAGCTACATGTGTTCTCATTTTCCATCAAGCATTACCACATTGAAAATTGCACACGTCTGCTCTATGTAGAATATGGAGCACTGACTCCCGAGCAACACCTGATATATAATATTTTCTTTTGATATATAATAAGTATACTAAAATGCAGTGAACATATTTCTGCCGGGAAATGTGGCGTTTGAAACCACCTGCTCTATGTAGGATATATCTATTTAGGATACTGTAACTACATAAATAAAATTAGCGATGCCTCCAGGGTACTACTAAAACCACCCTTTCAGAGGTTTTTTTTTCTTTCTTTCTTTTTCGTCACCCCTATCTAGTCGAAATAGAAGGTTAAGGAACGTTAAATTATTTTGCAAGAAAATGCCGAACTGAAGAAATATATTGAAATTATTGTGTTTTCTTTCCAAATTATGGCTGTAAAACTCGACCCACCTCCCTTGGATGTAATAGCTCCCTTTTGGGCGTGCTTACAAATTTGGAATACTTCCATTGTTTTCCCTGGTAAATTTTACATAGGAATACACCTTTACATTTTATGTAGATTCTGTAACCATTTTTCTATAGAATACTCACATACATACATGATGATGATTGCAACGTCTTGTCAGACGAGTGCCACTCCCTCAGACATTTAAAATCCGTGATTCCAAATGTCTGAGGGAGTATCTATACAAATATGATGTTACAGAGTCTTAGCTTTGTACGACAGCTAAGTCTCTCTCTCGGTTTAAAATGTTGAGATCCAGCAACAAGCAAGAGCAAGATAGCCAGCAACAAATTAAACTGCAGACCAGCTTAATGCGGGTACTGGTCTTCCGCTTTATGGTTTTTTAAATTAGAGATTTGCTTCTCCTAGAAAGGTTGCCTTCACCACGGCTTACGGGAGCCCTCTCTACCCCAATACACATATACACACACACAAATATACACGGTGCTAGTTGGCCGTTGACCCAGAAAAGAGTTCATTCGCCCTTTGGAAGGTCTTGTTTTTAATCCTTCAGGGAGACTAGCCGCCCTCCTCACCAAAGAAGTCAGGTGGGGGAACCAGTTTAGTCGCCGGTGACCCGACCATGAGGCAGGTAGTACTGGGTTACATGGTACCAGTAGCATATGACATGACCTGACATACATACATACATGCATGCATACATACAGTTTTATATGAATAGCTAACTTGATTCTGTGTTTTCTTTTATTTTGTTTTATATAGACCAACTTTGTGGGTGTTTGTTTTGTAGTATTTTACTTTTAGCTGAAGGTACACACAGACAACTGCCCTTTATATAATAGATAACTTGATTTTGTGTTTTCTTTTATTTTGTTTTATATACCAACTTTGTAGGTGTTCGTTTTGTATTATTTTACTTTTAGCTGAACGTACACACACAGACAACTGCCCTTTATATAATAGATGACTTGATTCTGTGTTTTTTTTTTATTCACGTTTTGACAATATGTTTTAATTCATAAAATATATTGTGCTCTTAGCTTAGCAGACAATCAAGCCAAAGAAATGCTGTCCTAATCCTTAATTACATTAATTGGCGTTCATTAAAAATGGACGATCGTAGTCTATCTATCCTAATACGAAATCTTTGTGCAAAATAAATTGATGAACATTTTCATACATAAAATTCTATCAGTTTAATGTCTCCAAGCAAATTGGAATTTATTGTTCCATACAAACCTTATAAATTCATTATCCTTGGGAAAAAAGAAGTGTTTTTTTTTTTTAAACTACATTGCTCCGTTGATACGCATTTTTCTTTCTTTTTCATTGTTTTCTTACAGACTTGAACAGAATTAGTTTTTAAAAAATAGAAATCGGTTTAAAATATAGAATCCGTTTTCTTTTCGTTTTGCCAATTTGATTCCACTGTTCAGCCTTAAGTGATTTAATCCTATTTACTTATAAGTTTTCATTTAATAGTTAAAGATGAAAAAAAAAATAATATAAAAATGGTCTAAATATTCTTGTTAGAATGCAAAGAAAAACTTTGTTTTACGAAATGTTCTTGTTTGTCGTCGTCGTCATCATCATCATCATCATCATCATCATCATCATCATCATCATCACAACATTTTTAAATGCTAGGAAATGTTGGTCAGTTTTACTTTCAAACTAACCTATCTCTGGTTAGGTCTTCATTTATCCATCATTTTCTCAAGTCCATTTTCATCATGTTTTTCTCGCCTTTCTCCTGTGAACTGGACCTAGCACATCAACTGTTCTACATCTACTAACCCAAGAACTCTCACCCCTTTTTTTCTCAATATGGCCATACCATTTGCAGTTTTAAAAAATGCTAAATTTAACACACTGCTGCCCAAAACTCGCTACTCCAAATCTCGACGCTCTGCTGTCAAAAACTCAACTCCAAATCTGAACACTTGTTGGGGACCACGGGGAGCTGTTTAGTTACCGGTTATATGTTGGGGTCCCCACTTTGTAGGCTGACTTGAGGAACCGGTTATTGAGAAGGTTGCGTGTTCGATTAAAATGAAGCGTTCTGAAACAGGATTATATGCTTACATCTGTACAAGGAATATTTATTTATACAGAAAGGTTACGAACATTACAGAGTGTTTGTGTGTTTATAAACTAGCATACATGTAGATAAACGTTCGTTGCGTGTATGCGTGCGTGAATTATGCGAGAGTTCGTCGAAGCATACGTTGAAAGTTGATTGTGTGCGTACGAGTTTAAGTTATACGAGTTTCATTCTTACCTTGAGAAAGGTAAACGCCCTGTCGAGGCGTGTACGTAATTTGCGTGCCATTTACATTGGAGGTTCGAATCAAAAGAGAAAGGTAGATAGAGAGAAACGGGAAAGGAAATAGAGAACGCCACCTGTTGGGCAAAATGAAAACTAGCGCAAGGGCGGTAACCGGTGCGTATTGAAGGTGTATGTATGGATGTGTGTGCGGTTTGATAAACGCATGCTAGATTTAAAAGGCCATGTATCTATACCCCCCCCCTTTTCTTATGGGTTTTAAGTAGTTTACCACGGTATGATGTTTTTATAGTGATTAATGAAGGATGTATACGCTGATGGATGGATACATAGTATGAATGTGGTATTGTGGTGAAAGTAGGAACTAGTTAGGCTAGATTAGTCAACGAAGACTTCCTCTCCCCCATGTTTGGCCTTGTGCCAAATTTTTCTTTTTTAAATGTATTTTTAAAAACGAAAATAAATATTTACACTCTACTGTTAAAACTCAACTCTAAAACACGACACACTGCTGACAACACTTGCTACTCTGACTTCCAAATCCAAAATCAACACAGTTTCTAAAAAGAATAGGCTTTTTATATTCAACCAGAAGCATCTCATTTGCACATTAAGTGACAATATCGCAAGCATTAAAGAGAAAAGGGCGACCATTTCTTTCTTCATTCTTTTTGTTTGCACGGAACTCTACAGACTGTACACAAACAGGTTTATACTAATTTTTAATCACACCATTAAAGGCTAATGTTATGCACACATCTTCATATACTATCCAGATTGAATTTTCCTCTGAGGTCATCAGATCTAAGCCTGTGTTTTGGTCTCTGTTACACATCTATTATACCTTATCCCATTTCTCTCTATGCATTGTATGTCCTCAGCCCTCCCTGCACATTTTTCACTGGACATATATATCAACACTGTGTACAATTCCCTTGATCGAGAGTAGTAACCCTCTGCTAGTTAGTAATGACAGAAGTTCCCTGAATTTACTACATCTACTTTTAACTCTTGCAATTACACTACCAACTGCATATGTGTTTTTTTCTTTTTACTTACCAACTTGTGCAACTATATAAAAGGCTATATGTCTGTGTGTCTGTCTGCATATTTTCAAACTCTATCTCCTAACTAAAAGTCGCAGAGCGGCGCTAGGGGCTTCAAATGATTGAATTTTTTTTTTTACGGGCCATTCTTTTAATCAGTTAAAATTGCTTTTAATAAGTCAAAAATCGAGCAAAAGCGAAAAGATCGTTAAACATTGTGTACATTCATCTTAGTTTATATTTAATTTCTAATTTTTAATCGGTTTATATGCGTGTCGCATTGGTACAGGGGTAACGTCACCTATGGCACTATTGGTGTCATGAACGCATGCAGTGAGGTGCATATTGCGGTGAGAGGGGGTGTTTGACCGGACGGGATAGAGGAAGAGAGGGCAGAAGAGGGGGTGTTGATGTCTGATTGGGACAAAACAGAAATGTCTATGGGATTTTGTCAGAAAGAGAAAAAAACAAATGATAATTGTTTTTATCTCATTTTTGTTATATATCTGTTAACATGAAAGGTTGTTTTTAAAACGTCTGTTGAGAGGTATGAAGAGATCCAGAGATCCTTAGCTGATTAAGGCTGACAACTTAGAATGGGGGTCAAGGGTAAGAGTCGCCGCCAAGCTTTGTTCGACCTGGAATGACTAATCACTCCTAATTTGATAATAAGTGAAGGCCTCAGTGCAAGTGAGGGTTAAGATTTGGTAGAGATAAGTTCGAAGGGGAGGAGTAGAAATTAGGGGAAAAGAGAGAGCGAGAGAGATGTTGAGTGGACAAGACGAAGGGTAAGCTCTAAGAGGAAGATAGAAAGGGTGTAATCACTCTCTGAAGGAGAGTTGGAGAAAAGGGGTTGGATTTTTAGAAAAAGAAATTCTAAAAAGAGTAGAGTCGTAGCCAGCAAACTGAACGGCTGGGCTGGTCAAGCGCTCCTGATTTGGGAGCCCTCAGGGCCTGATGTTATGATGTTAACTAGCATGTGTTAATGGAAAATCTGTGACTTTACTGGTCTGGTCTTACATCGTTTTCACTGCTATAGTCAGCCACCTCAATTTAGACAGTAGCTGTTATGAAGTAATGAAATTAATAAATACTTTGTTATTGTTTTAAACCGGAGTTCTGTTTGTTTGTGGTGAGGACTCTTCATTTTGCAGCAAGCTTCAAGGACCAGCGGAGTGATTGATGTACCCGGAGACTACCTACACAGGGTAGGAGACGATTCGATCGAGAGGCAAAACGCCCCACCATGAAAACACAGTGGGTGAAGACGATCAACAGACCAACTTGTGACGGGACAGTGTACGATCGAAAGAACACCTGTCATATCGGGTGGAATCCGATAAGGTTAAGGACACCCAGTGTGGTTGGTGCAGTACCGGTCTCGTTATATACCAGCTTTGAATACTACAGTTTCGGTTTCGATTCTAACTGATGGCACCTGAATACTTTTTTTTTACTTTTGAAATCACGACTCTATAATAATATATAGGAAATCTGGACAATTTAAAATATCATATTTAAGCGTATTTTACGCCCAGGCAAAGCCGGGCGACCTCCCCCCCCTCAATCCTCGCTAGTTTATTCATGTACAAATAAATGTACATTGGTCTTTATTTTAGAGTGGAGAATGTTAAAAATAATTTTAACAACTCTTTTTATATCGGCAAGGTTCCTTCTGAGATGTCAGTTCTGTAATTATTTCTCTTCCAAAATTTAAGATTTTAGTTTTCTTCATCTCATAAAAAACGTTTCCTGAATTTAAGTATTATAATAATAGAAACGTAATTAGTAAGTTAAAGTTGGGATATGTTTGAAAATGCTTTATTCTACTAAGAACTACGCATGGATAGGATTTGTCTAAAAATACAGAAAGAGGGAAGTAATACGTTTCTGGAGAACATAAAATAAAGTTGAAGAGTTCTCTTTTTCATTATAATAAATCTTGTGCTTTTTTTTATTACTAATTTATGGATTCTTAGCACAACTTTTATGGGAAAATTCATTCATTTTAAGTGGACAGGAACAAAATTAATGCAAAAGTCTACATTAAGAGCGATTTTTTTTTCTGTCAACCATTGGCGTGAAATGTACTTGTAGGGAAGCCAAGATTACTGCTGTTACTACCATTACAGCATACTCTCGCCATTTCTCTTTCTCTCTATCCTTTCTTTTTCCTTCCTTCTTTCCTCTCTATGCGACCAGAGGTTTTAACCAATCAGGGCGGAGGACAGTTCTGGAGGCAGAGAAGGGAAGCTATAAAATATTCGAGGCGGAAGACGACTAAAACCAAGACGGAGAGACGTGTTGTTCAAGAGCCATAGCACAAAATGAAAAATCCCGAACTTTCTATGACTGGCTTACTGTAACCTTGGATGCTGAAATGTATATAAAAACTGTTTCGTTTTTTAAATGCCTTGTTTCTTTGTTATTATTATCCCCAGGTCTGTTTCTAGACCGTCCCAACACTCCTTATTAATTTCGACGACTCCCCAAGAGGGGAGGGGGCGAAATGGTACCCTACCCAACAAAAGTTACATTATGGTAACTAGCATATACTTTTTTGTCCTGGCTTTTGAAAATGTATATTTTAAAACATACATAGATGTAAAAAAAAGGGGGTGGGGACAGAAGACAGATACGAAAATATATGCACAATTGCTAAAGATGCACAAGACTTTGGGTAACGATTTTCTCTTATTTATTGAGAAAATAAAAAGTAAGATTTGCGAATATGAATGCTTTTTCAAATAAGTTTTGTTTTTCAACAAGAACGAATGTTTTGTTGTCATTTTTTAATAACCTGTAAGGTTATCTTTTGATCTGCTATGAATAATATGTGAAAATCCTATAATATGAAACATTAAAAAGAAATATTTTCGAAAACAAATAAAGAAAAACATACCAATGTTTATTTAGATCAATGATCAATATATTTTGTTTAAAAGATGAACAATGTTTAGACGAATACAAATTTATACTTTGACTATTTTTTTTTCTCCTAGTTTTTCACACGAGAGAAAACTTTTTTCATTTATCTACATATGTAAAACTCAGATCAGCTTGCCCTGCCCGGTCGTTGAAACAGTGTTTCCGGTTTTCAACTTCCGGTTTCAACTACTTTGCGCATGCGTGAATTTCTATCGCATTGACATACATGTTCCAAAACAAATAAAATAACCGTAAATGCAATTTTGTTTTTATTTCTTTTATATCGGCATTTTACGAATGGTTCTTTTACGTATATGTTTTTTTTCTCCTTACATTTCTGCATTAAGGAATTATAGGCATAAAAAAGAATATACATAAATAAAGAAATTCGGTAAATTCTGTTTCAGTGTCATTTTCTTATTTACAGCGAATTTCTCCCAGTAACTGAACCAAATGCAATAGCAGTAAAATATATATGGCAATTAAACAGACCACATGCGAGTGAAGAGGGAAAGAAAATGTATATGACAATTAAGTTTAATTGCCATATATATTTTCATAACATATTTTATATATATATCGAATTTCGCTAGATTCAGCACTCTGATGAGTTGTAGACGACGAAACACATGTCAGTGGATAATTATATTTTAAAAACAATATATATGCCGCTCCTCATATGGGGGTAACAAGTTGGTTAAAGAGAAAATTATTCCCAACTCGCATTTAAGTAAAAATGCACTTTCATAAATAATTGAATTCATTCAAAATGTATAGCAAAAACGAAAATAAATAACATCTCTCTCTCTCTCTCTCTCTCTCTCTCTCTCTCTCTCTCTCTATATATATATATATATATATATATATATATATATATATATATATAGTAAGGTGGGACACAGATCTATTATATATTTTCTGTAAAGGACACTTTTAAAACAGGAGTAAAAGGGGCAGAAGGTTGCACGTCTCTAGTTTCGATTCTAGCTGATGGCGCCCAAGTCATTAGAGAATTGGCTCTGTAATAATAAATACGAAATCTGCATGAATTAACATCTATTTAAACGTATTTTATGACCAGGCAGGTCTCCTTCCCTGTTAGTATGTCAATAACTGAAATAATAAAAGGTTAACATCTCAGCAGCTGGAAGTTGACCGGAGCTAAGTGGTTAATGACACAGACTGACATCCTGTGTATGCTGAGTTCAAATCCAGTCCGTGCCCCAGGAACACTTTTACTTAGAAATGTTGGCAACCTTCACGTGGTCTCTCTCATAAGTACTGAATGTCTTTCTAGAAAGATATCAGGGAAACGAATTCCAAAATTCATCATCCGATTCGTTATAGATGAATGAATGATGCACACCAGTTTTTTTGCTTAAGCGTTAAGCATTAGGATTCTGCTAACTGTAATATTTCATTAAATCTTTTGGTGTCCACTTGAAAGCAAATAAAAAGAATCAGCAATCATTGGCCTCCAATAAAAATCATCAAAACTTATGAAATCCTCATTCGTTTGGCATTTCGTTGGATTCACAGTCAATTCAAGAACTCGTCTAGCTGCAACAAGTGTAAATAATTCTCCTTTCACACTTTTTTGTGCCTAAAACTAAACAGAACTTTAATTAGCATTGTGTCTTTCCAAGAATTTTCCGCATATGGAACATAATACCAAGGATCTGCTTTCCACCTAACTATAACATCATCGTTTTCAAGACTAATGTTGACAAGTTCTTGTTGATCATCTTAAATGCTCTAATTTTGTGGACATTCTCAACCGTGTACAATATATATATATATATATATATATATATATATATATATATATATATATACACACGACGTATATAGGCTGGATTCGATTTTTAGATAACCCATAGTGGTTGATATACCATAGGACCTAAACAGCCAAATTAAAATTGTTTATAAAATGTGTATCGAATAAAAATTTATAATTTGTTAAATATATTAATTTGTTAGACGTCTAAATCTATTAAATGTATTAATTTTGTTAAATATATGAATTTGTTAGATGTATAATCTATTAAATGTATTAATTTTGTTAAATATATGAATTTGTTAGACGTCTAAATCTATTAAATGTATTAATTTTTTAAAATATATAAACTTGTTGAAATTGCTCTTCACTTTTTGTTTAACTTTTATACGATTCGAGTTGGCGTGATACGATCCAAAATGGGCGGATGCCCCGAAAAGCAAAACCCAACCAACCAGTCTCAACCATTGGCACCAATCCTCATGTTGTTGTTTCACTGTCCATATGAAAACTCATTAACGATCCTCGAGTAGCCTTTGGGCTTTGATAAATGGTGACTCGCTAGTGTATATAAAAAATATCTTCTTCCACATCCGCTTTCTTGTTTTCAAACAGAGAAAAAGCTATAAAGTCCCTATTTGTTTCTAAAATTTGTTTCTAAAATTTGTTTCTAAAAACTTCAAACAATCGAAAGTTATTGCAGACGACCAATGTTTACATTATTGATCATAAAATGTTTTTATACAAAACACAATTCATTATAATGGATAAAAATGCTTGTCTAAAATAATTTAATAAGATATATATAGATATATATATATATATATATATATATATATATATATATATATATATATATATATATATATATATATATAAACTAGCAGTATCACCCGGCCATGCTCGGGAGTTGTTACGATGCATTTTTTAATGCTTATTTTGATCTGTATCTTTGGTAATTTCAATTTTTTTTTTTTTTTTGTAATCCTAAAATTATTTTATTAAATTTCGGTTATATTGACACTTTACTGATCAACGTAGCCCCCACATATCGAGGTGTGGTGTCTGTTCTTCGGATGCTGCACTTAGATTTCTTGTTCTCTGTCAGTGTAGGAGAGGTCCTTCACGACTGAGACAATTTTTATTTTTGTTCCTTGTCTCCACGTTAAAAAACGACCCTGGTGTCTAACTCTGTCCCGTGGGGAGGCGTAGTAAATAGGAACGTAGCCCCCACACAGTGGATGCAACATGCCAGCAACAATCCAATTTCTCTGATTTGTCCCCTTAGCAGCTATTCTTCCAGCTCACAACCAACTACTTTGGCGAGGTTTTGTGGGCCATGATTTCTTGAACCGTGTGTGAAAAACACAGGATCAACATCGAATTCGTTG